>NC_086453.1:204150576-204450576 GCF_028390025.1 Pseudophryne corroboree | reverse complement strand
GAAATCTTATATGTATTATCATTTCAAGTACGTATTTTTTGTCAAAACCAACACACAGAATCCTGCTTTTTACTATTTTAGAAACATGGCTTACTGTATATGCGAAACAAGAACCACAAAGTATTTCTTTATGGTGTTTATAAGATGAGGGGAAAAAAATCACATTTGCTTTCGGTTTGCTTTCTTGAAATTTCAATAAAAAACATTTTTATGACCCTATTGGTCAAAAACTGGTGTGTTAGAATGTAATAAAAGACTAATAGTAATTTCTGAAAATAAAAAGTCTTCTGGAAAAAACAAGGTATCATTTGTGTGGGTATGGCATACGAATATCAGATATTTAGGTTGAAATGTGATGAGCACAAATGTGGGAAAAAATTACCTCAGCACAATTGTGAGACAATCCTCAGCAGTGAAGGAGCTAAAAGGATTGGATCTAATTTTCAGTTCACTAAAACATGTTGCTTCAGGCAATGGGTCTGTTTCAGTTGCACTTATTGCCACACTATGGGGTAAATCTACTAAAATGAGAGTTTTATTAAAGATGGGATGTTGCCCATAGCAACCAATCGGAGTTTACGTCTCATTTATATAGCACCTTTTAGAAGATAATACCTGGAATCTGATTGGTTGCTATGGGTAACATCCCATCTTAACTAGAACTCCCATCTTAGTAAATTTACCTCAATGTGTTTGGAAATAAATGCAAATATCCGCCTGTATTCATAGTTGAGCACATCATTGCTCCATCTCCATGCATCTGCTTGTGAAAGTACAATCAGCATTTGCACCAGCCATATAAGTGGTGCAATAGATCCATCCAGAGTTGGATCTCTGAATAACCTGCCTGCGCACCCACAACATGCAAACGGTTCACTTATCCTACTTATCCTATCTATTACCCATGGACGTAACTATAAATGGGTGCAAGGGGTGCCATTGCTATGTGTCCCAGTGGCTTAGGGGGGCCTGCACCCAGGTTATAAAGCTGCAAACCAATTTCCCAGATTTGTTTTTTAAGCAATTGAGTCTGATCCATTGCCCAACTTTTCAGTGAGAGGAGTGTGTAGTGGATGTTAGAATGGAAAGGGGGCACTGTAAAGTGGCACAAAATTAACTGGGGGACAATGTAATGTGTCAAAATTTGATCTGCTCATTGTAATGTATAGGGCCCTATAATGTTACATAATAAGAACTGGGGCACTTTAATGTGACACAGTATGAAATGCAGGCACTATAGTGTGGCATAGTAAGAACAGGGGACAATGTAATGTGGAATAATATGAATTAGGGATACTGTATGTCATAATGCAATGGTTCTCAAACTGTGTGCCGTAGCACCCTGGGTTGCCTTGGGTTGGTGGTCCAGGACCAATTCAAATTGTTCTGGTTACGCCCCTGCTGTTACTACCCAGTTACGTCAACTAAGCAGTACGGATGGTGTAATGGTTAGCATTACTGCCTCACAACACTGAGGTCATGGGTTCGATTCCCACCATGGCCCTAACTGTGTGGAGTTTGTATATTCTCCCCGGACTTGCGTGGGTTTCCTCCGGGTACTCCGGTTTTCCTCCCACAATCCAAAAATATATACTGGTAGGTCAATTGGATCCCAACAAAACAAAATTAACCCTAGTATAAATGTGTGCGTGTACATGTGGTAGGAAATATTGATTGTAAGCTCCACTGGGGCAGGGACCGATGTGAATGGGCAAATATTCTCTGTAAAGGGCTGCGGAATATGTGTGCGCTATATAAATAACTGGTAATAAATAAATAAATAATGTAGAGACGCATCTGAGATGCATGCAACTCATCCGTGGTTGCTCAAAGTTACAGATACAGGCACCAATGCATGAGCAGTTGCTAAAATCCTAACCCTATATCATATATGTCAACATTATAGGTGCAATCCTGTTTCCAGAGTTCAGTCTCTAGAATCCATATCTAGTGCTCACTCTTCTTCAGTAACATACATATGTGCATGTTGTGCATGATGGTGCGAAATGAGTTTTAAACATTAAAAAGAATGAATGAAAAGCTCAGTGCCTGAACAATCGTAAGTTATATTATGTCTGGCCATTTATACTTACGTGTATCCGTGACACAGTGACTCAATGCATATCAGGACTCTCACATTGTCACGTGGACGCAACTGCCCCTTGGTCTTCATCTCACTATGATCTACAAACAACAGTGAACAATATAAGTGATAGAAACAAGGGTTTATACTTACAATAGAGAACAAAGCAAGTTTTACTCAGGAAACATCCAACACTGGTTATGTACTTTCAGAATCTGTAAAATGTCATTGAGATAAACATCTTCCAAAGGTCCAAAAGTGAACATAGTTGTTATGTAGCAACGTTGTTGTTATGTAGCTAAACATTCCCTTATGACAAAGCATGCCTGGCAACTGCTTTATCAATTTGTTTACAATCTCATTTTATTTTTCCCCCATAAAGTTGCATTATACAGTATAAAGGGAATCCAGGAAATTAATACTAATCGGTATTTTATGGGTCAGGGAGGATTTTTTTATTTTATTTTAAGATAAATTGGCAGCTGTCTTGCTGGTGTTTTATGTTACCTTCATCCATGTGAACACAACAAGTTAATAAAAGAAAAGGTTGAACTGGAGGGAATTTTATCTTTTTCTGACCATGTGTTACTATGCAGCAGGAAAATGCATTATTTATTATTCAGTTGTGCATTATAAAGTATTTTTCGTTAGTTACTTCATGGCTGACTTCAAGTTAAAAATATTATATTATAAAACTAGATAATGATATCAAAATATGAGGAATAGTTACTTTATATTTGAAAAAATTAAATATTTTGAGGAAAAAACTAAAACGCATGGGGTGTGGATGGCTATGTTTTGGCTGTGACCCAAATTTAATATGAGCATCAAAAGATACAATAGCTATCAATCTCACCATTTATGCTTTAAATGTAAAGTGCAAACTATGTAGCTTACCCACCTATATGAATATGGGCAGAAAACTGGTAGATCCCAGGAATGGTAGCCGTAAATCGGCCCGTTGTCAGATTCATCCCTGAGCCCCGAAGGAAGGAACCTTTAGCTGTTGGCTGAAATTGAAGCAGAACAGCACATCGTTTAGTCTTGCAAAGGGGGAGAAACTTAATTTCTGTTATATCAGTAGGAATTTTCTCTTTGGGTGTAAAACTTTAGGACCTTCAACTCTCAACAGAGAAAGTGTCAGAACATTTTTCTATTCGAAAAGTAGAGAGAGATGACAATGAGGTCAGGTGTACAACCCTATTGGAATTCATTAGAAATATTTACAGACAGGGTAAGTTTTATTTACATGCGTTAAAGTTGCACGGAAAACTCCCCATTGATACAACATAGACAACATGTAATTTGTATAGACAGTAAAAGTACCAGACATAATATTTAAACTTTTAAAACCAAATCAGTAATTTGACATATGTGACTTTTAGCCTTACAATAACCACAACTGCATATACTACAAAATAATATAATATCGGAGATTGTACCAAAACTGCTCCTACCATACAACCCAACAATCATAAATAGATAGATGTGTGTGGTGAGCACTTTTTGTGTTTTGTGTTATGGTTTTGGTTCTGGTTCCATGCTCGTGTTTTGGATCTGGATTGGTTTTGCCAAAACCACCCTTTCGTGTTTTGGTTTTGGATGATTTTTGAAAAAAACAAAAACAGCTAAAATCACATAATTTGGGGGTAATTTTGATCCTACGGTATTATTAACCTCAATAACATTCATGTCCACTCATGTCCACTAATTTCCAGTCTATTCTAAACACCTCATACCTCACAATATTGTTTTTAGGCCAAAAGGCTGCACCGAGGTGGCTAGATGACTAAGCTAAGCGACACAAGAGTGCGGCACAAACACCTGGCCCATCTAGGAGTGGCACTGCAATGGCAGACAGGATAGCACTTAAAAAAACTAGCCCCAAACAGCACATCATGCAAAGAAGAAAAAGAGGTGCAATGAGGTAGCTGTATGACTAAGCTAAGAGACACAAGTGTGCGGCACAAACAACATGGGACGTGCTGGATTTTGCCCAGATGTAATACATGCACAATATTGGTGGCACAGGAGAGCGTACCCCTAAACCACACACACACATGGCAAAGCCTGTAAAATTAATTTGGATAATAATAACCCTTTTATTTGGAGCTATTATAATAATATTCAGCACAGGCGAGCGTACCCCTACACCACACAGCGCAAACCCTTTAAAAATTATTTGGATAATAATATATGTAATGTATATAACCCTTTTATTTGGAGTAAATAATATACAGCACAGGACACCACCACTGGACTTATGGCAGCACAAGACACTGAACTGATGCAGCATAAGACAGCACCACTGGAATGGACTTATACGGCAGTACCCCTGGACTTATACGGCAGTACCCCTGGAGTTGTATGGCAGTGTTAGACAGGATGGCACTTTAAAAAACTAGTCCCCAAACAGCACATGATGCAAAGAAGAAAAAGAGGTGCAAGATGGAATTGTCCTTGGAGAGGTGCAAGATGGAATTGTCCTTGGGCCCTCCCACCCACCCTTATGTTGTATAAACAGGACATGCACACTTTAACAAACCAATAATTTCAGCGACAGGGTCTGCCACATGACTGTGGCTGAAATGACTGGTTTGTTTGGGCCCCCACCAAAAAAGAAGCAATCAATCTCTTCTTGCACAAACTGGCTCTACAGAGGCAAGATGTTGACCTCATCCTCATCCTCCGATTCCTCACCCCTTTCAGTGTATACATCCACGGCTTCTATGGACTGCATAGGTTGCAGCCCATAGAAGCCATCTAGGGCTGATGAGGCAGGGAGCAGCTTCCTACAGAAAGGCAGCTCTCTGCTTATTGCAGCCCGGTCTGGCAGCCCTGGAGGGAGGAAACACCTCCCAATGGGACTGCCTGTAGTATCTGTGACTGGCAGGTAGGACCAATAGGAAGTCACTGCCAGTCACAGTGAAGTCAGCGCAGTCTCACGGACTCACTGTCAGTGAGCTGGGTGGTGGACTTTACCTGGGGGGCTGCAGTCCTGCAGCTCATAGGTAAAAACTGCCACTGCTACAGTGTGCTTAACATATTTATGGTGCTGATAATAAGAATTTACTTACCGATAATTCTATTTCTCATAGTCCGTAGTGGATGCTGGGAACTCCGAAAGGACCATGGGGAATAGCGGCTCCGCAGGAGACTGGGCACAAAAGTAAAAGCTTTAGGACTACCTGTTGTGCACTGGCTCCTCCCCCTATGACCCTCCTCCAAGCCTCAGTTAGGATACTGTGCCCGGACGAGCGTACACAATAAGGAAGGATTTTGAATCCCGGGTAAGACTCATACCAGCCACACCAATCACACCGTACAACTTGTGATCTGAACCCAGTTAACAGCATGATAACAGAGGAGCCTCTGAAAAGATGGCTCACAACAATAATAACCCGATTTTTGTAACTATGTACAAGTATTGCAGACAATCCACACTTGGGATGGGCGCCCAGCATCCACTACGGACTATGAGAAATAAAATTATCGGTAAGTAAATTCTTATTTTCTCTGACGTCCTAGTGGATGCTGGGAACTCCGAAAGGACCATGGGGATTATACCAAAGCTCCCAAACGGGCGGGAGAGTGCGGATGACTCTGCAGCACCGAATGAGAGAACTCCAGGTCCTCCTCAGTCAGGGTATCAAATTTGTAGAATTTAGCAAACGTGTTTGCCCCTGACCAAGTAGCTGCTCGGCAAAGTTGTAAAGCCGAGACCCCTCGGGCAGCCGCCCAAGATGAGCCCACTTTCCTTGTGGAATGGGCTTTTACAGATTTTGGCTGTGGCAGGCCTGCCACAGAATGTGCAAGCTGAATTGTACTACAAATCCAACGAGCAATAGTCTGCTTAGAAGCAGGAGCACCCAGCTTGTTGGGTGCATACAGGATAAACAGCGAGTCAGATTTTCTGACTCCAGCCGTCCTGGAAACATATATTTTCAGGGCCCTGACTACGTCCAGCAACTTGGAATCCTCCAAGTCCCTAGTAGCCGCAGGTACCACAATAGGCTGGTTTAAGTGAAACGCTGAAACCACCTTAGGGAGAAATTGAGGACGAGTCCTCAATTCTGCCCTGTCCGTATGAAAAATTAGGTAAGGGCTTTTATAGGATAAAGCCGCCAATTCTGAGACACGCCTGGCTGAAGCCAGGGCTAACAGCATTACCACTTTCCATGTGAGATATTTTAAGTCCACAGTGGTGAGTGGTTCAAACCAATGTGATTTTAGGAACCCCAAAACTACATTGAGATCCCAAGGTGCCACTGGAGGCACAAAAGGAGGCTGTATATGCAGTACCCCCTTGACAAACGTCTGAACTTCCGGAACTGAAGCTAGTTCTTTCTGGAAGAAAATCGACAGGGCCGAAATTTGAACCTTAATGGACCCTAATTTTAGGCCCATAGACAGTCCTGTTTGCAGGAAATGCAGGAAACGACCCAGTTGAAATTCCTCTGTAGGGGCCTTCCTGGCCTCACAACATGCAACATATTTACGCCAAATACGGTGATAATGTTGCACAGTTACATCCTTCCTGGCTTTGATCAGGGTAGGGATGACTTCATCCGGAATACCTTTTTCCTTCAGGATCCGGCGTTCAACCGCCATGCCGTCAAACGCAGCCGCGGTAAGTCTTGGAACAGACAGGGTCCCTGCTGGAGCAGGTCCTTTCTTAGAGGTAGAGGCCACGGGTCCTCCGTGAGCATCTCTTGAAGTTCCGGGTACCAAGTCCTTCTTGGCCAATCCGGAGCCACGAGTATAGTTCTTACTCCTCTCCTTCTTATGATTCTCAGTACCTTGGGTATGAGAGGCAGAGGAGGGAACACATACACTGACTGGTACACCCACGGTGTTACCAGAGCGTCCACAGCTATTGCCTGAGGGTCCCTTGACCTGGCGCAATATCTGTCTAGTTTTTTGTTGAGGCGGGACGCCATCATGTCCACCTTTGGTTTTTCCCAACGGTTCACAATCATGTGGAAGACTTCTGGGTGAAGTCCCCACTCCCCCGGGTGTAGGTCGTGTCTGCTGAGGAAGTCTGCTTCCCAGTTGTCCACTCCCGGAATGAACACTGCTGACAGTGCTATCACATGATTTTCCGCCCAGCGAAGAATCCTTGCAACTTCCGTCATTGCCCTCCTGCTTCTTGTGCCGCCCTGTCTGTGTTAGGCGCCGGGGTCCGCTCGTCGGTGCGGCCCGGCGCCTAGCAACCAGGGACGCCGTGCGCGTACAGCCGCCGGCTCCCTGGCAACGCTAGACGCCGGGCGCACGGAGCCGCACGGACCCTAGCAACGGGGACGCCACTGGCGGACCGCGTTCCCCGTTGCTGGGTCCATTTAAATTAGTAAGGGCACCTGTTTCCTGGCCGTGCAGCAAGGCAGCTGCCAGGCATTCATGCAATCAGCACTGGCAGCAGTTGATTGGAGGGCTTCGGTTTATATGCTCGTGCAGTGCCTCACACAGACGCCGGTAATAGCTTCCTGCATGCTGTATCTGTTTGCTGAGAGTGTTTCCAGTCCTGCTGTATCCGGTCGTTCCTGTCCTCAGTTGTCCTGCACTCGGAAGTCGTCATCTGTTCCTAGAGTCCTGACTGAGCACCGTTAAACATCCAGTGGTGTTCGTGAGTCGCGGCGTAGCCGTGTGTTGCGGCTTGGCCGCTTTATTACTTATTATTTATTATTTGTGTTTCGGAGCTTTTGCGGAGGATTCCGCTCCCACAGATCCACTCTGGTATCCAGCGGTGCTGGGTAGGAGTAATGGACTAGTGGATTTTGGTTGTCCTTTTATCTGGCGGTTTTTCCGCGCATACTTCAAGTTTGGTTAGTTAGCTTGTTGCCCTTGGCCTGTTGTAGTCAGAGGTCCTCTTGTCATCATCCTGCCTCGGATTTCCCTTTGTCTCTCACTAAGACCGGGGGGCACCGGAGTTGGGCAGACATAATCCGCCTTTCAAACGTGGCTGCCAGGGGCTCAAGAAACCAAGGTCTCGCAAGGGATTTCCGATAGCACTGGTGAGACAATAGAGTTAGGGCGCCAGGGGCAACTAGTCTTTCCTGCTCCCGTAACCAGCATTCCCTTCCAGTACTCTGGCCATTGTCATAAGATCTCCTCCGGTCAGGAGTACTGGAATCATAACAGTCTGTTTACGTGGGCGACTGCCGTGATGTTGTCCGACAGGATCAACACCGGCTGACCCTGAAGCAGAGGCCTTGCTTGACTTAGGGCATTGTAAATGGCCCTTAGTTCCAGGATATTTATGTGAAATGACGTTTCCATGCTTGACCACAAGCCCTGGAAATTTCTACCCTGTGTGACTGCTCCCCAGCCTCTCAGGCTGGCATCCGTGGTCACCAGGACCCAGTCCTGAATGCCGAATCTGCGGCCCTCTAGAAGATGAGCACTCTGCAACCACCACAGGAGAGACACCCTTGTCCTTGGAGACAGGGTTATCCATTGATGCATCTGAAGATGCGATCCGGACCATTTGTCCAGCTGATCCCACTGAAAAGTTCTTGCGTGGAATCTGCCGAATGGAATCGCTTCGTAAGAAGCCACCATTTTTCCCAGGACCCTTGTGCATTGATGCACTGACACTTGGCCTGGTTTTAGGAGGTTCCTGACTAGCTCGGATAACTCCCTGGCTTTCTCCTCCGGGAGAAACACCTTTTTCTGGACTGTGTCCAGAATCATCCCTAGGAACAGCAGACGTGTCGTCGGAATCAGCTGCGATTTTGGAATATTTAGAATCCACCCGTGCTGTCGTAGTACTACTTGAGATAGTGCTACTCCGACCTCTAACTGTTCCCTGGACCTTGCCCTTATCAGGAGATCGTCCAAGTAAGGGATAATTAAGACGCCTTTTCTTTGAAGAAGAATCATCATTTCGGCCATTACCTTGGTAAAGACCCGGGGTGCCGTGGACAATCCAAACGGCAGCGTCTGAAACTGATAATGACAGTTCTGTACCACAAACCTGAGGTACCCTTGGTGAGAAGGGCAAATTGGGACATGGAGGTAAGCATCCTTGATGTCCAGAGACACCATATAGTCCCCTTCTTCCAGGTTCGCTATCACTGCTCTGAGTGACTCCATCTTGAATTTGAACCTTTGTATGTAAGTGTTCAAGGATTTCAGATTTAAAATAGGTCTCACCAGCCGTCCGGCTTCGGTACCACAAACAGCGTGGAATAATACCCCTTTCCCTGTTGTAGGAGGGGTACCTTGATTATCACCTGCTGGGAATACAGCTTGTGAATGGCTTCCAATACCGCCTCCCTGTCGGAGGGAGACGTTGGTAAAGCAGACTTCAGGAACCGGCGAGGGGGAGACGTCTCGAATTCCAATTTGTATCCCTGAGATACTACCTGCAGGATCCAGGGGTCCACTTGCGAGTGAGCCCACTGCACGCTGAAATTCTTGAGACGGGCCCCCACCGTGCCTGAGTCCGCTTGTAAGGCCCCAGCGTCATGCTGAGGACTTGGCAGAAGCGGGGGAGGGCTTCTGTTCCTGGGAAGAGGCTGCCTGCTGCAGTCTTTTTCCCCTTCCTCTGCCCCGGGGCAGATATGAGTGGCCTTTAGCCAACTTGCCCTTATGGGGACGAAAGGACTGAGCCTGAAAAGACGGTGTCTTTTTCTGCTGAGAGGTGACCTGGGGTAAAAAGGTGGATTTCCCAGCCGTTGCCGTGGCCACCAGGTCCGATAGGCCGACCCCAAATAACTCCTCCCCTTTATACGGCAATACTTCCATATGCCATTTGGAATCCGCATCACCTGACCACTGTCGCGTCCATAACCCTCTTCTGGCAGAAATGGACAGCGCACTTACTCTTGATGCCAGAGTGCAAATATCCCTTTGTGCATCTCGCATATATAGAAATGCATCCTTTAAATGCTCTATAGTCAATAATATACTGTCCCTGTCCAGGGTATCAATATTTTCAGTCAGGGAATCCGACCAAGCCACCCCAGCACTGCACATCCAGGCTGAGGCGATTGCTGGTCGCAGTATAATACCAGTATGTGTGTATATACTTTTAAGGATATTTTCCAGCTTCCTATCAGCTGGTTCCTTGAGGGCGGCCGTATCAGGAGACGGTAACGCCACTTGTTTTGATAAGCGTGTGAGCGCCTTATCTACCCTAGGGGGTGTTTCCCAACGCGCCCTAACCTCTGGCGGGAAAAGGTATAATGCCAATAATTTTTTAGAAATTAGCAGTTTTTTATCGGGGGAAACCCACGCTTCATCACACACCTCATTTAATTCATCTGATTCAGGAAAAACTACGGGTAGTTTTTTCACACCCCACATAATACCCTTTTTTGTGGTACTTGTAGTATCAGAAATGTTCAAAACCTCCTTCATTGCCGTGATCATGTAACGTGTGGCCCTACTGGAAAATACGTTTGTTTCCTCACCGTCGACACTGGAGTCAGTGTCCGTGTCTGGGTCTGTGTCGACCATCTGAGGTAACGGGCGCTTTAGAGCCCCCGACGGTGTTTGAGACGCCTGTACAGGTAAAAACTGATTTGCCGGCTGTCTCATGTCGTCAACAGTGTTTTGTAAAGTGCTGACGCTATCACGTAATTCCTTCCATAAGACCATCCAGTCAGGTGTCGACTCCCTAGGGGGTGACATCACTATTACAGGCAATTGCTCCGCCTCCATACCATTTTCCTCCTCATACATGTCGACACAACGTACCGACACACAGCACACACACAGGGAATGCTCTGATAGAGGACAGGACCCCACTAGCCCTTTGGGGAGACAGAGGGAGAGTTTGCCAGCACACACCAGAGCGCTATATATATACAGGGATAACCTTATATAAGTGTTTTTCCCTTATATAGCTGCTGTATTGATTTATCTGCCAAATTAGTGCCCCCCCTCTCTTGTTTTACCCTGTTTCTGTAGTGCAGGACTGCAGGGGAGAGTCAGGGAGCTTCCCTCCAACGGAGCTGTGAGGGAAAATGGCGCCAGTGTGCTGAGGAGATAGGCTCCGCCCCCTTCTTGGCGGCCTTTCTCCCGCTTTTTTAAGGAAAAACTGGCAGGGGTTAAATGCATCCATATAGCCCAGGAGCTATATGTGATGTATTTTTTGCCATCTAAGGTATTTTTATTGCGTCTCAGGGCGCCCCCCCCCAGCGCCCTGCACCCTCAGTGACCGGAGTGTGAAGTGTGCTGAGAGCAATGGCGCACAGCTGCGGTGCTGTGCGCTACCTTATTGAAGACAGGACGTCTTCTGCCGCCGATTTCCCGGACCTCTTCTGTCTTCTGGCTCTGTAAGGGGGCCGGCGGCGCGGCTCTGGGACCCATCCATGGCTGGGCCTGTGATCGTCCCTCTGGAGCTAATGTCCAGTAGCCTAAGAAGCCCAATCCACTCTGCACGCAGGTGAGTTCGCTTCTTCTCCCCTTAGTCCCTCGGTGCAGTGAACCTGTTGCCAGCAGGATTCACTGAAAATAAAAAACCTATACTTAAACTTTTTCACTAAGCAGCTCAGGAGAGCCACCTAGTGTGCACCCTTCTCGTTCGGGCACAAAAATCTAACTGAGGCTTGGAGGAGGGTCATAGGGGGAGGAGCCAGTGCACACCAGGTAGTCCTAAAGCTTTTACTTTTGTGCCCAGTCTCCTGTGGAGCCGCTATTCCCCATGGTCCTTTCGGAGTTCCCAGCATCCACTAGGACGTCAGAGAAAATATTATAGTTCTTAATAACATCGTCAGCATTTAATATTGACCATTTTATTGTTAGGGGCCACCACAAGTTAGCTGTCCTGGGGCCTCCACAAAATTTAACCAAGCCCTGCCTTTACTCAACTAGCTAAGATCACCTGAAGAGGCAAATACAGATAATTAAATAGATTAGCTTGCTTCTAATACTGCAACATAAAAAGTCTAGCGTTACTCAATGCAGCTTAGGGAATTCAGTGCCAACAATATATCTGGGCAAAGGACAACAGATTCATGTGACCACCAAATTGAACAGCACTGACATATTGAGTGGCCCATGACTTGGAAACTGCTTTGGTTACGTTATTCCAATGGTAGAGCACCTATGATAACATTTAGCGAGTATCGGGAAGCATAACGCCCTTCACTTCCTTTCTTCCTGCTTCTTACCAGCTGAAAATTCTGAAGCTCCGACAATGTCCTTTTGTCCACAATTACTGACCCTTTAAGTCGGCAATGAAAGGCTTCATCTATCCGTCTGTATGGATAGAGGTCCTTGATAGGAAGCACTAAGGGTGGAGGCTCACTTGTGTAATCAGCGGTATCTCCAGACACCAAGCGGCGCTCTGTGGCCTCTATGGAAACATGGAGGTGAAATTATAGTAAAATAAGATTATACTGAACATGAAAATAAATACAAGTTATATTTGATTTTTCAACTCATTACAGCAGTCTTATTTCTCAGTAACTAAAATGTATTGTTTGGTCTCCATTAAGTGAACAAATGATGGGGAAGAGTGGTGGAAGTATTTAGGGGAACCATTGTTTACATGGAAAAGCAAACATACAGTACATGGCAGTATATACTACTAATAAAAAGTGTGAGATTGGGAAGAACAGGACAAGGGATGTGAATGTGGCCATCATATTAATCAGCTTACTGTGCACTACCAATACTGCATGTAAGTGACTATTCTATTGTACATTGGGAGAGTCTTTGAGGAGTCAATTAAAATGCGGGTGATGCCAGCAATGTTCGAGATCTACTAACTGCGCACATATCTATATTTTATGGGAAACCTGAGACTGGGAATTTTTCTACACATCCCTTTGTGGCTTCAAACAAAAATATAAAATTTCAGGGCAAAACTGTGGCATAATCGGAGTGATTTGGTATACCGTTGCAAATTGCAATGGTACATAGTGGGCATTATCCACAGTTGAAATAACCGCTTAAAGGGAACTGTAGACAAGCTTATGTTATACATTCTATAAAATGACAGGTAGAACCCTGACGGCATTTGTGGGCAACACCTCCCCTTGTCCTCTTTAGAAGGTTCGATAAATCTCACCTTAAGTCACTGCAGCATAGCACCATGAAGGTGGCAGCTATGGTAGAACTAGCTGACCTGTAGCCCCCATCTCTGTGATGTTCTCCAGAGCATGAATATCAACAACGGACATGTGATGCTGAAATGGTGGAAATAATACCAGTTCCCTGAATTTACCTTTCAGCATCTGTCTGAACTCCTGCAGCAATACTTCATATGTAACCTCAGCTCCAGGCATTCCTGGGGGTCCTGGAGGGCCCTGTGGTCCTGGTGGGCCTGGAGGCCCAGAAAGTTTCTGAAAGAGAAAACCATGAATAGATCACAATGAGACATGCACAGTTGTGTAGACTCAGTGGGTAAAGATAACCGGTACCAATAACTCTAGCATGGTAAAGTAAAGCTTATTTACTTAGGAAATTACTCAAACATGTCTTTGACATGACAGAAATCAATATGATGACTTCGCAGTTTACCGGAGATACAGAATAATTCAATATTGTTTACATTTTAAGCATACAACTTGTATCAAAATGAATATAGGAACCCTACTAGGGAACCAACCATATGATAAAGTTACTAGAAAATAACAACACTACACTCAAAAAACTATTATAAAACATGCAGAAAGGTAAAATAAAAATGACAAATTTATTCCCATAAACTGTCACTGATAATAAATTCAAATTGGCGACAATGATGCAAATGCACAAAAGCATACAAAATAAACCTGAATAAATGAGGAATATACCATAGAATTACACACAATATTTGATATCCCATTAGAATTGGAGTGACAGGTTAGTCATCAGAAAAAAGCTCTCCCAAATGGATATTGGGCCTAATTCAGAGTTGATCGCAGCAGCAAATTTGTTAGCAGTTGGGTAAAGCCATGTGCACTGCAGGGGTGGGGGGGGGGGGCAGATAAAACATGTGCAGAGAGAGTTAGATTTGGGTGGGGTGTGATCAAACGGAAATCTAAATTGCAGTGTAAAAATAAAGCAGCCAGTATTTACTCTGCACAGAAACAAAATAACCCACCCAAATCTAACTCTCTCTGCACATGTTACATGGTTTTGCCCAACTGCTAAAAAATTTGCTGCTGCGATCAATTCTGAATTACCCCCATTATGTAGAGCAATATCCAATCTGAGTAAGGACAATGAATACAGTCAATAATATGAATAAATATAACATCATCCAAAGAAATGTCCCTTATGATTATAATATTGTAGTTTCTACCAATTACTGTAGGAGTGCCTCGTGGAGTGCCTTAGCAGTGACAAGATACTTACTGAGTTAGATTTAGATTTACATCTCTTTTTAATGCATGCCCCAACATCGATTCGATCTCTGAAAATAACCCACGTCGATGCAGGATCTGGTTTTTCAGGGCTTGGAGACTCATGGTTCTACATTGCAAAAGTCATAAAAACACAAAAACAACAATTACAGGATCGCACTTCTAGCATTTACATTTTACTGTCAGCACTCCAATGCAAATATCACATCATATAAAGTGTGGTGACACCAAACACTTTCTCACTCAGTAATAGACAAATAAACTAATAACCTACAGGGGCAGAGTTTATTGCAGTGGCATATGGTGGCTCCCTCCTCCTCCTCCTCCCCTGCCCAGGATATGCCAGCAGCTGATCAGCTGCACCAAGGAGCCTGACTGCCCGAGCCAGCGGGGAGAGAGTAAGTATCATTTATTCTTTCTATCTCTCTGGCTGTCTGTCTATCTATCTATCTATCTATCTATCGATCGCAATGTGTAAAAAGGGGACTCTGCCTGCCGCAATGTGTAAAAAAGGGGACGCTATCTGCCATAATGTGTAAAAAAGGGGAAGCTGTCTGCCGTAATGTGTAAAAAGGGGACGCTGTCTGCCGTAATGTGTAAAAAGGGGATGCTGTTTGCCGTAATGTGTAAAAAGGGGACGCTGTCTGCCGTAATGTGTAAAAAGGGGATGCTGTTTGCCGTAATGTGTAAAAAAGGGGACGCTGTCTGTCGTAATGTGTAAAAAGGAGGCGCTATCCGCCGTAACGTGTAAAAAGGGGACTCTGTCCGCCGTAATGTGTAAAAAGGGGACGCTGTCAGCCGTAATGTGTAAAAAGGGGACTCTGTTCGCCGTAATGTGTAAAAACTAAAAAGGGGACGCTGTCTGCCGTAATGTGTAAAAAGGGGATGCCGTCTGCCATAATGTGTAAAAAGGGGACGCCGTCTGCCATAATGTGTAAAAAGGGGACGCTGTCTGCCGTAATGTGTAAAAAGGAGGCGCTATCCGCCGTAACGTGTAAAAAGGGGACTCTGTCCGCCGTAATGTGTAAAAAGGGACGCTGTCCGCCATAATGTGTAAAAAAGGGGACGCTGTCTGCCGTAATGTGTAAAAAGGGGACGCTGTCCGCCGTAATGTTTAAAAAGGTGACTCTGTCCGCCGTAATGTGTAAAAAGGGACTCTGTTTGCCGTCATGTGCAAAAAGGGGATGCTGTCTGCCGTAATGTGTAAAAAGGGGACTCTGCCGTAATGTGTAAAAAGGGGACACTGTCTGCCGTAAGGTGTAAAAGGTGCACTCTGTCTGCAGTAATGTGTAAAAAGGGGACGCTGTCTGCCGTAATGTGTAAAAGATGAACCCTGTCTGCCGTAATGTGTAAAAAGGGGACGCTGTCTGCTGTAATGTGTGTAAAGGTGGACTCTGCCTGTCGTAATATGTAAAAGGGGACGCTGTCTGCCGTAACATGTAAAAAGTGGACTCGGTCTGCGGTAATGTGTAAAAAGGGGGCGCTGTCTGCCGTAATGTGTATAAGATAGACTCTGCCTGTCGTAATATGTAAAAAGGGGATGCTGTCTGCTGTAATGTGTAAAAGATGAACTCTGTCTGCCGTATTGTGTAAAAAGGGGGCTCTACCTGGTGTAGTGGCGCTATTGTGCTGAGTAATTTGAATTGGTATTATTTTGTGGCCACACCCCTTCCCTATGAAGCCATGCCCCAATATATTTGACGCCCGCCTACGGCGCGCACTGCCTCTGTTTTGCATGAGGGGGGGTGGTGGGGGCGCCGATGACGTTTCTTGCACACAGCGCTAAAATGTCTAGTTACGGCACTGATGGCACAGAATGTTTTATTTATGTTTTTGTAATCAACTTGAGCAGGGATGGACTGGGTCTAAAATTTGGCCCCAGCGTTGTTTCAGTACACAAGCCTGTGAAAAAGGGGTCAGAAAATGCCACATTTAATTAAACGTGGCATTAACATTTAAGAACACAATGATAGGGACAAGTCCATTCCATAGATTCTCAATGCTTTTTGCATGTTAGCAGGTGAAAAGTGACTGAACATAAAATGTGAGTGAGCACTTACTGTAGAACCTTATATGTTAGTTACTATGCCTTGACTTCCAGCTGTTGTTACTGCAGATTGTTCTGTCTGTGGCTCATTTACTATTAAAGACTGAAATTTTGATAAAGACGGGTGATTTAAGACAATTAAGGATATATTTTATTACAATAACTGTATCTCATCTGTTTGTCACTTTTATTTTAAGTGGTATAATATTTAGCACAAAAAAGTTGACGATTTATATTTCTTATTTGCCCTTTATAAATAGAGGCACTGGAAATACTATAAAACTGCTCACAAACAATGTTTCTCATATTTCATGTGATCTTACCATTATTGCTCCTCTAACGTTAAGTTAAATCTTAATTTAACAGGTCTTCTGGGTGGCCAGTGCTAGTGTAGCAAAGAATTGTAATGTAGGAGTCTATTTACTAAACATTGGATAGAGATAAAGTGGACAGAGATAAAGTACCATCCAATCAGTGTCTAACTGCCATGTCACTGCCATGAGTTAGTTGTCTGGTACTTTATCTACATCCACTTTATTTCCATCCAGGGCTTAGTAAACAGACCCTTTAGTAATCTCTTTTTTACATACGCATAATATATCATGTCTTTATGAATATCATTTGTGTGGTGTATGTATGCGAATCATTAATTTTGAACACTGTGAATTTTTTAAATTGACTTTGTTGAAAACTCACTCTCTGTACGATTCATGAAGCGTTAAGGATCACTTAACTAAGATAATACCATCCGTGTTCATGACCTATATACCAGAATTGATATGATATTTTAGGTCAACCTCTTTACTCCAATATATTTGTATATTTTCGTTTACTGGGTCTGATCATGCCCTAATTACTTTTGAAATTACCAGTTTCTTTAATCCTAAACCAACCTTCACCTGGCAACTTAAAGAATCACTTCTGCAAGACCTAAGTCGAACCATGTTGGTACAAGAGAGCTTTTGACTGATCTGGTTACAGTGCTGCGGGAGTGGACGTATGTTTTTTTTTTCCTGAACGGCATCCAAACAGCCGTGTATTGCTTTTCAGGTATATCCCCAAATCATCTTATGTCCTAAGCTGCTACCTGTTAACTTGTTTCAGTTCATTTTTTTTAGATTGTTATAGTATTTTTTATTTAAAAGAAATAAAACTCATAAAGCAAGTTTTTTCCTCTGACTTTTTGGTATACCTGGGTATGGAGATGGCTATTCCCTCCCATCTAAATAAGGATACATAAAGTGACAGATAAAGAAACCGCTATAGATTGAAATTACACCATGTGATGTGAGTACGGTACGTCCCTGTGCGGGATAACTGCTTTCGTGGAGATGATTGTTTTCTCTGTTTTTGGCACATACTGTATGATGTCGGTGATGAAGATACCGTCCTTTATAGGAGTTATCCACATCAATACAGTGTGAGTTTGGTACGCTATGTTTCTGGCGCTATTCTACTTTTGGCACATGTGATGTCGGTGATAAAGATACCTTTATGAGAGATATCCACATTAATATAGCGTGAGTCTGGTATGCTATCTTTTTGGTATCTTTTTGGTCTCCACATCTAGCTAGATCCATATCCCACACTGGTGGAATTCAAAGTGTGTGACATACTACACCATATTCTGTTTTTTTTTGTTTCTTTGGAGGGATTCTTACCCAAGGAGTGGTCTGCTGAATCATCCAAAAGGAAAAAGAACAGGAGAGGACGATCATTTCTTCAATTCGAGGACTTTATTTATCTGAAGGTCACATTTGGTGAAGTAGTGTTATTGAAACAGGACTGAGCGCCAAGCTGTACACCTTTTTGTATTTGTTCTTTATATATTGAGATTTGGTGATCCGATTTGTGTATGGGGCTGCATAAGTCTTGGTTGCGCCTTGGGACTGTTTATTTTCTATTTTCTAAAATTCAAATTGCCTATCTTTTAGTATTTCTCGATTAACTAAGACCGCTATATTGATAGTATATATTGGGTCATTTTTAGAGGTTAGATCATCCAATTTGGCATACAAACATAAACTTGAACATACTAAGCAGATAAAAAACTTGTTCGTGCAGCTTCAAAAACTTAAACTCCTACATAAAGCCATTAATTTCCAGCAAATACTCTTCCAATTAGAGATAGCAAGGTGCGAACTGTACGTCTTTCTGTTGGCATGAACTGAGAGGGCTCTGAATTGGCTGAACCACAAATTTTGTCAAGGACAACAAAGCTGATCGACTCCTAGCTACTAAACTGTAATCTAGGATCACCCAATGTAATTTCTATATGATACCTCTAAGATCTCTATGTTTGCTGATGATGTTTTTTTCACCCTAACCACCACTCATGTCTTACTTCCAAATGTATACAAAATTCTAAACTCCTATTCCACTATTTCAGGTTACAAAATAAACGATTCAAAGTCTAAGGCACTCTTGTTGCATATTCCTGAACCTGATAAATGTCTCATCTCATAAATACAATTTTAGCTAACAGACAAAAAAAAGGGTGTGGTATGCAAGGTTGACCACACTTAGGTCGCCAGTGTCTTGGTCGACCACTATTGGTCGACAGTACGTAGGTTGACATGGTTTCTAGGTCAACAGGGACTCTAGGTCGACATGTACTAGGTCGACATGACAGAAGGTCGACATGAGTTTTCTCACTTTTTTTGGTCTAGTTTTCTCCGTACAGTTACCGGGAACCCCAATTAGTGCACTGTGTCCCCTTGCATGGCTCGCGAGCTTCGGTCAAGGTGCCTCGCTCCACTACAGGTGCACTCGGCACAGGTTACCGTTCCCATTTGTAGTCCACGTGGATCGTAAAGTATGAAAAAGTTCAAAAAATGAACAAAAAAAGTGAAAAACTAATGTCGCCCTTTTGTCATGTCGACCTAGAGTCCCTGTCGACCTATAAACCATGTCGACCTACTTACTGTCAACCAACAGTGGTTGACCTAGACATTGTTGACCTAAGTGTGGTGACTTAGAGACCCGATACCAAAAAAAAAAAATACTTAGGCAGTTTATCTTACCACATTCTACTCTTATATCAAGAGGAGGAGAGTTTTCACACAGATCAGATCCTTGAATGTTTTTGCTAGAATTTATAGAAGAATGATATCAAAATACCAACATGAATTTGTATCTATCCTTTCATAGGGGTTTTCTGAATATAATTAAGATGTTGGTGGTGCTCCCTAGAGTCAAAATACAATACATCTGAACATACAGTATGACGAGAAAAGAAGACTCTTTTTCTTGGGGTACTTCATTACAATAAAATAAAGTTTTTAAAGATATACATTAGAAATCTTTTAGAACAAAGTCAGTCTTTTACAGGGTTATATGTAGCCCAACAAACAACACACAAACAATCACGTGATGAAAAATATACAGATTAATTTATCTTTCTTGAAAGTGTATATACACAGCATGGTCTCGCAGGAAGCCCCTATTTACATCACTCCAGGGTGGGCATGCCCAGCATTCCAGGAGACTTTGGGGCAGATTTATTAAGGCTTGTGAAGTGATAAAGTGGAAGGTGATAAAGTACCAGCCAATCAGCTCCTAACTGCCATGTCACAGGCCGGGTTTGAAAAATGACAGGAGCCGATTGGCTGGTGCTTTATCACTTTCCACTTTATCACTTTACCAGGCTTAATAAATCTGCCCCTCTGTCTGTACTGCCGGCTTCTCCTCAGTGACAAGACCCCTGCACTACTCTGTAATGTAACATTTTGGGGTCACCCTCTGCAAAGGTGAAAAAAAGGGTGCGGACCGCACCCTCCAAGTGATGCCTCTGCTGGGGACTGAAACTAATAAGCTTATTTTACCTATTCTTAATTACTCCTTTTATCAATTTATCCATTGTAATTTCCTGATTTTCCATTGGTTCTTTCCTTGGTACTGATTTCCCCTTGACAAGTGTTCTGTTATCTTCCTATCCCCCCTCACTTTCCCTTCCTCCCTATTTCTACATTTTACATTTGAAAACAAAATTTCTTAACATTACATGTTTCCAATGTATTGTTCCTCTTTGTGTTCTTTTTATCTACTACCGTACTGATCATATCCCAACGAAAATTTATTTTTCTGTCTGTACCTGCTGTCATTCTAAAATAAAATGTTTAGAAGTTACTGTAATGCACAACTATCAAGCAAGTTCTTATCGATTTGGTCAGTTCAGGTATAAAAAATGAACGCAAATTTTGAAGGAAAGAAAAGAGTTTTCAATTACAAAGTAAATTACTGTAAAATGCGGGCACCTTAGAGTGAACTTAAAATACTGCTTATTTTATTTTTCCTTCTGCATGGTTTAATTAATGGGCTCTGATTCCACCTGACCTCAACACAGAAAACAACAGGTACCTGTCTGCGATGCCTTTTCTGTATCCTGTCACACTTCAAGCCCGCCAAGGAGCAAAGCTTATGTCTGAGAAGGAATGAGGTGTCCATGGCAGCTATTAATATAATAAGTATTGGACTAATATCTGGTAATGAAAACATCCAAAGAGAGGAAATACTTGGCAAGTGGTATGACGGACAGTAATATATCCCAATTCTATGGAATCGGATGAGTGAATTCATATTTAAACTCTAGCCTTTAGCGCAGTTCAGTAAACTGTCCAAATCACTTAACTCATATTGAGTACTGCAAGTTCTGATTCCTACCACATGCATGTATGTATGTATGTATGGTGAATACCAAGTTTTTGTATTTGAAGTTCAGAATCATAAACTTAATGCAGAAATCTGCTTTGAAAATGTAAGGGAACTTTATCAATGATCCCCATGTGTCCAGCTTAGAGCAAATAAAGAAGAAAGAATTTGATAAGTTCAATAACACCAATGACTTTGTGTTAGTAGTTTATGAATGTGCATATTCGCAGCGTAAATGCACTCACTTTGTAAGCAAATGCATCCAGTTTAAAAGGGAAACACATTCATTTGCATGTCTGCTATGATGAAAAAGACATTGAAAAAACATTAGTGGATTGGGAGCTTTCCTTAATGAGTGTAGATTAGGTGTATGAGCGCTCTCAGTTTTGCACTTACATGCCCCACTCTTTTTCTTACCCCCTCTTTCCCTGCCTCCCTTAATCCTGACCTCCTCTCACTTGCAACTTGCTCTCCCCACTTCTCTCCCCCACCTTCCCTCTGTCACACTTTGGAAAATAACTACTGTACATCTGCATGCTGGAGAGCTACAGTATAAAATGTATTTACCAGGAGAAGGTGTGCTACAAACAAATGGCTACGGCTCTCCAGGACACAGATGTACCCATCAATAATTTTTCTACCCAGAATTTTTACCTGTAGCGACTATGCCCCCCTCTTCTCCGGCCTGCCTTTAGGGAGATTGACAGACTCTTTTTGGAGCAATTTGGAAATTGCGGGGGCAAATGTGATTATAACGAATGAAAGAAAGGAACATAAAGCTGGTGGGGGGGCTGGAAGATATAAGGATGTTATTTGGAAAAAGAAGAGAATACACATTAGAGCTGTCACACACATACACATTGCATACATATCTCAACACCCAATGAGAAAAAGGAAGACAGCACTTTCACAACTCACTTCAAAGAACCATATATCAAAGCACTGATAAACGCGATGAATAAAACAATGTCACTGTGCATACTAAATGAAATGACAAAAGTAGAAATGCAAAGCACATCACAGCCAAGTCAGAAATCGTAGCCCAACTCTGCCAGACCATTTTTACAGAGCCTGTATATTGTATGGCTATTACAGTGGATGCCAATCACACCCACAACAGAAAATAGCAGATCACATGCCTTTCCAGAGCTAGGAAATAATAGGCCATCAAGTGCACATGAAAAATCTTGTCACTTGGTTGTTACACAAGCCCTAGTTGGCGTGGAGTCTACCAATCTGGCAACTCTTTTATATATGGCACCATCATTAAAATAACACATTTCATGCCTCTAGGAACCAAGGTGCCAACTCTTAATTATGAACAATTTACTGAAAATCCCACCCTATAAGGGCAAAGCTTCTTGCACCCACAGTGTCTTTCCCAATACCATTCATGCCCAACAATGCCATTCACGCCCAACATTTTGGCATAGAGAGTCATAAATGAGACGTCTGGCACACTGTAGAGCCACGTCCCTCAGCTGTTAATGAGTGCAGTTTAATACAGAAGATTTTGCATCTCTTCTAGTTGATAACTGTTTATGTATTAATTTAAATCCCCAAATATGTGTTTGTCCCTACTCCAACCCAAAGCCCCCCACATGCTCCTTTTCTATTCCTATAGTCACAGGATTAGATCTCAGTATTAGGGCTGGGAGAGGTTAATGGCTGAGCAGCAGCTAGTCCCTGCAGAAGTGTGCTTTCCCCATTAGTGAAATGAAGGTGTGGTATGTGCCAGCCACACTTCAAACAGGATGTAATAAAACACAGCAATGAGAATAATAGCCATTGGGCAAGACCACTGTGCTTGTAAAAACGTCGATTTTATTTCTAATAATAAAAAAATGAACAATGATTTGTTCTGGTGAGGCAAGAAAGAACAGCAAGGCCAAGATTCAGCTTGTGCAATATGCGTAATAAACAGTCTTTGTCTTTGCAGCACCTTTTAGACTTGGGAAGTTTTTTCCCCATTATATACCTACAATGGGGTTTGGTGCAAAGGTGAATGCTGTAAAATGCACAACAGTGTTCTGTACATGCCCAGAAATGAGGGTGCACGAATATGTGCATATGTCCTTGTTGCATGTAACAGACACTTGCAGACACGATGATGGTCGCCATTACTGTCTCGCCACTACTGATTGGCTGTTTGCACATTCGTCTGTGAAGCTGATACAGTAAGTATTTTTGGTTGCTTGTGAATATATTTATTATTCTCTGTGTTTTAGAAATAACCTTTTCTAAAGGTGTGCCTGTATTAGAGAAGTTTTTTTAAGCATTATGGAGACAAAAGGTTAGAACTAAAGGGCCCCATGCACTACAACGATTTCATGTGATTTCGACCATTCGGGCCGATATATCTTATGAAAAGTGTCAAATTGTTTGTGTTTTACATGCAATGCGCGGTCCCGTGAGCATCGGAACGGAGCCCCTAGGTCGTTGGTGCTGCACTAATGATATATCAGAATTGGATGGAATCGGATGGAGAAGGTGTGTTTTTTGTGCATGTGATACATCACAGGGAAGCGATGTATCACAGGGAAGTTTGACTGGCATTCTCAGGACACTCCCAGACCCCCTAGCCCTCTAATTCAGCCCATCAGATATATAATATGGTACAATTGTATGCCATACGATCTATCACATGCGATTTATAGCGGCTTCATCAATCGCATGCGATATATCTTATGCAAAAATTAGAGATGAGCGGGTTCGGTTCCTCGGAATCCGAACCCGCCCGAACTTCAGTTTTTTTTACACGGGTCCGAGCGACTCGGATCTTCCCGCCTTGCTCGGTTAACCCGAGCGCGCCCGAACGTCATCATCACGCTGTCGGATTCTCGCGAGGCTCGGATTCTATCGCGAGACTCGGATTCTATATAAGGAGCCGCGCGTCGCCGCCATTTTTCACACGTGCATTGAGATTCATAGGGAGAGGACGTGGCTGGCATCCTCTCCGTTTATAGAGATTCGAGAAGAGAGTGAGACAGAGAGAGACACAGTAGTAATTTTGGGGAGCATTAGGAGGAGTACTACTACTACTAGTACTTGCTGAAGTGATAGAGAGAGATAGTGTGACTGTATTATCTGACTTGTGGGGGAGACACTGACAGTGGGGAGCAGTTAGAGTCTGAGAGCAGGACTCAGGACTCAGGAGTACATATAACGTACAGTGCACACTTTTGCTGCCAGAGTGCCAGCCACACTGCCATTGTTTGTGACCACACTGACCACCAGTATAATATATATTGTGATTGTCTGCTTAGGACTCAGGAGTACTACTTGCAAGTTGCTGATAGTGTGACCAGTGACCTGACCACCAGTTTAATAATCACCACCAGTTTATGAGTTTAATATATATATATATATATATATATATATATATATATATAATTGTATATAATATATATATAATATTGTATACCACCTAGCACCTACCCGTGTTTTTTTCTTTTTTTCTTTCTTCTTTATACATACTACAATAGTAGCTTACTGTAGCAGTCTGCGGTGCTGCTGAGCTGACAGTGTCCAGCAGGTCCGTCATCAGTCATTACATAATAAATATATAATATATACCTGTCCGGCTGCAGTACTAGTGATATTATATATACATATATATTGATTTCATCTCATTATCATCCAGTCTATATTAGCAGCAGACACAGTACGTTAGTCCACGGCTGTAGCTACCTCTGTGTCGGCACTCAGCAGTCCATCCATAATTGTATACCACCTACCCGTGGTTGTTTTTTTTTTCTTTCTTCTTTATACATACTACTATAGTAGCTTACTGTAGCAGTCTGCGGTGCTGCTGAGCTGACAGTGTCCAGCAGGTCCGTCATCAGTCATTACATAATAAATATATAATATATACCTGTCCGGCTGCAGTACTAGTGATATTATATATACATATATATTGATTTCATCTCATTATCATCCAGTCTATATTAGCAGCAGACACAGTACGTTAGTCCACGGCTGTAGCTACCTCTGTGTCGGCACTCGGCAGTCCATCCATAATTGTATACCACCTACCCGTGGTTGTTTTTTTTTTTCTTTCTTCTTTATACATACTACTATAGTAGCTTACTGTAGCAGTCTGCGGTGCTGCTGAGCTGACAGTGTCCAGCAGGTCCGTCATCAGTCATTACATAATAAATATATAATATATACCTGTCCGGCTGCAGTACTAGTGATATTATATATTCATATATATTGATTTCATCTCATTATCATCCAGTCTATATTATCAGCAGACACAGTACGTTAGTCCACGGCTGTAGCTACCTATGTGTCGGCACTCGGCAGTCCATCCATAATTGTATACCACCTACCCGTGGTTGTTTTTTTTTTCTTTCTTCTTTATACATACTACTATAGTAGCTTACTGTAGCAGTCTGCGGTGCTGCTGAGCTGACAGTGTCCAGCAGGTCCGTCATCAGTCATTACATAATAAATATATAATATATACCTGTCCGGCTGCAGTACTAGTGATATTATATATACATATATATTGATTTCATCTCATTATCATCCAGTCTATATTATCAGCAGACACAGTACGTTAGTCCACGGCTGTAGCTACCTATGTGTCGGCACTCGGCAGTCCATCCATAATTGTATACCACCTACCCGTGGTTGTTTTTTTTTTCTTTCTTCTTTATACATACTACTATAGTAGCTTACTGTAGCAGTCTGCGGTGCTGCTGAGCTGACAGTGTCCAGCAGGTCCGTCATCAGTCATTATATAATAAATATATAATATATACCTGTCCGGCTGCAGTACTAGTGATATTATATATACATATATATTGATTTCATCTCATTATCATCCAGTCTATATTAGCAGCAGACACAGTGCGTTAGTCCACGGCTGTAGCTACCTCTGTGTCGGCACTCGGCAGTCCATCCATAATTGTATACCACCTACCCGTGGTTGTTTTTTTTTTCTTTCTTCTTTATACATACTACTATAGTAGCTTACTGTAGCAGTCTGCGGTGCTGCTGAGCTGACAGTGTCCAGCAGGTCCGTCATCAGTCATTACATAATAAATATATAATATATACCTGTCCGGCTGCAGTACTAGTGATATTATATATACATATATATTGATTTCATCTCATTATCATCCAGTCTATATTAGCAGCAGACACAGTACGTTAGTCCACGGCTGTAGCTACCTCTGTGTCGGCACTCGGCAGTCCATCCATAATTGTATACCACCTACCCGTGGTTGTTTTTTTTTTCTTTCTTCTTTATACATACTACTATAGTAGCTTACTGTAGCAGTCTGCGGTGCTGCTGAGCTGACAGTGTCCAGCAGGTCCGTCATCAGTCATTACATAATAAATATATAATATATACCTGTCCGGCTGCAGTACTAGTGATATTATATATACATATATATTGATTTCATCTCATTATCATCCAGTCTATATTAGCAGCAGACACAGTACGTTAGTCCACGGCTGTAGCTACCTCTGTGTCGGCACTCGGCAGTCCATCCATAATTGTATACCACCTACCCGTGGTTGTTGTTTTTTTCTTTCTTCTTTATACATACTACTATAGTAGCTTACTGTAGCAGTGTGCGGTGCTGCTGAGCTGACAGTGTCCAGCAGGTCCGTCATCAGTCATTACATAATAAATATATAATATATACCTGTCCGGCTGCAGTACTAGTGATATTATATATACATATATATTGATTTCATCTCATTATCATCCAGTCTATATTAGCAGCAGACACAGTACGGTAGTCCACGGCTGTAGCTACCTCTGTGTCGGCACTCGGCAGTCCATCCATAAGTATACTAGTATCCATCCATCTCCATTGTTTACCTGAGGTGCCTTTTAGTTGTGCCTATTAAAATATGGAGAACAAAAATGTTGAGGTTCCAAAATTAGGGAAAGATCAAGATCCACTTCCACCTCGTGCTGAAGCTGCTGCCACTAGTCATGGCCGAGACGATGAAATACCAGCAACGTCGTCTGCCAAGGCCGATGCCCAATGTCATAGTACAGAGCATGTCAAATCCAAAACACCAAATATCAGTAAAAAAAGGACTCCAAAACCTAAAATAAAATTGTCGGAGGAGAAGCGTAAACTTGCCAATATGCCATTTACCACACGGAGTGGCAAGGAACGGCTGAGGCCCTGGCCTATGTTCATGGTTAGTGGTTCAGCTTCACATGAGGATGGAAGCACTCAGCCTCTCGCTAGAAAAATGAAAAGACTCAAGCTGGCAAAAGCACCGTAAAGAACTGTGCGTTCTTCGAAATCCCAAATCCACAAGGAGAGTCCAATTGTGTCGGTTGCGATGCCTGACCTTCCCAACACTGGACGTGAAGAGCATGCGCCTTCCACCATTTGCACGCCCCCTGCAAGTGCTGGAAGGAGCACCCGCAGTCCAGTTCCTGATAGTCAGATTGAAGATGTCAGTGTTGAAGTACACCAGGATGAGGAGGATATGGGTGTTGCTGGTGCTGGGGAGGAAATTGACCAGGAGGATTCTGATGGTGAGGTGGTTTGTTTAAGTCAGGCACCCGGGGAGACACCTGTTGTCCGTGGGAGGAATATGGCCATTGACAAGCCTGGTGAAAATACCAAAAAAATCAGCTCTTCAGTGTGGAAGTATTTCAACAGAAATGCGGACAACAGGTGTCAAGCCGTGTGTTGCCTTTGTCAAGCTGTAATAAGTAGGGGTAAGGACGTTAACCACCTCGGAACATCCTCCCTTATACGTCACCTGCAGCGCATTCATAATAAGTCAGTGACAAGTTCAAAAACTTTGGGTGACAGCGGAAGCAGTCCACTGACCAGTAAATCCCTTCCTCTTGTAACCAAGCTCACGCAAACCACCCCACCAACTCCCTCAGTGTCAATTTCCTCCTTACCCAGGAATGCCAATAGTCCTGCAGGCCATGTCACTGGCAATTCTGACGAGTCCTCTCCTGCCTGGGATTCCTCCGATGCATCCTTGAGTGTAATGCCTACTGCTGCTGGCGCTGCTGTTGTTGCTGCTGCTAGTCGATCGTCATCCCAGAGGGGAAGTCGTAAGCCCACTTGTACTACTTCCAGTAAGCAATTGACTGTCCAACAGTCCTTTGCGAGGAAGATGAAATATCACAGCAGTCATCCTGCTGCAAAGCGGATAACTGAGGCCTTGACAACTATGTTGGTGTTAGACGTGCGTCCAGTATCCGCCGTTAGTTCACAGGGAACTAGACAATTTCTTGAGGTAGTGTGCCCCCGTTACCAAATACCATCTAGGTTCCACTTCTCTAGGCAGGCGATACCGAGAATGTACACGGACGTCAGAAAAAGACTCACCAGTGTCCTAAAAAATGCAGTTGTACCCAATGTCCACTTAACCACGGACATGTGGACAAGTGGAGCAGGGCAGGGTCAGGACTATATAACTGTGACAGCCCACTGGGTAGATGTATGGACTCCCGCCGCAAGAACAGCAGCGGCGGCACCAGTAGCAGCATCTCGCAAACGCCAACTCTTTCCTAGGCAGGCTACGCTTTGTATCACTGCTTTCCAAAATACGCACACAGCTGAAAACCTCTTACGGCAACTGAGGAAGATCATCGCGGAATGGCTTACCCCAATTGGACTCTCCTGTGGATTTGTGGCATCGGACAACGCAAGCAATATTGTGTGTGCATTAAATATGGGCAAATTCCAGCACGTCCCATGTTTTGCACATACCTTGAATTTGGTGGTGCAGAATTTTTTTTAAAACGACAGGGGTGTGCAAGAGATGCTGTCGGTGGCCAGAAGAATTGCGGGACACTTTCGGCGTACAGGCACCACGTACAGAAGACTGGAGCACCACCAAAAACAACTGAACCTGCCCTGCCATCATCTGAAGCAAGAAGTGGTAACGAGGTGGAATTCAACCCTCTGTATGCTTCAGAGGTTGGAGGAGCAGCAAAAGGCCATTCAAGCCTATACAATTCAGCACGATATAGGAGGTGGAATGCACCTGTCTCAAGCGCAGTGGAGAATGATTTCAACATTGTGCAAGGTTCTGATGCCCTTTGAACTTGCCACACGTGAAGTCAGTTCAGACACTGCCAGCCTGAGTCAGGTCATTCCCCTCATCAGGCTTTTGCAGAAGAAGCTGGAGACATTGAAGGAGGAGCTAACACTGAGCGATTCCGCTAGGCATGTGGGACTTGTGGATGGAGCCCTTAATTCGCTTAACAAGGATTCACGGGTGGTCAATCTGTTGAAATCAGAGCACTACATTTTGGCCACCATGCTCGATCCTAGATTTAAAGCCTACCTTGGATCTCTCTTTCCGGCAGACACAAGTCTGCTGGGGTTCAAAGACCTGCTGGTGAGAAAATTGTCAAGTCAAGCGGAACGCGACCTGTCAACATCTCCTCCTTCACATTCTCCCGCAACTGGGGGTGCGAGGAAAAGGCTCAGAATTCCGAGCCCACCCGCTGGCGGTGATGCAGGGCAGTCTGGAGCGACTGCTGATGCTGACATCTGGTCCGGACTGAAGGACCTGACAACGATTACGGACATGTCGTCTACTGTCACTGCATATGATTCTCTCACCATTGAAGAATGGTTGAGGATTATATGAGTGACCGCATCCAAGTAGGCACGTCACACAGTCCGTACTTATACTGGCAGGAAAAAGAGGCAATTTGGAGGCCCTTGCACAAACTGGCTTTATTCTACCTAAGTTGCCCTCCCACAAGTGTGTACTCCGAAAGAGTGTTTAGTGCCGCCGCTCACCTTGTCAGCAATCGGCGTACGAGGTTACATCCAGAAAATGTGGAGAAGATGATGTTCATTAAAATGAATTATAATCAATTCCTCCGTGGAGACATTGACCAGCAGCAATTGCCTCCACAAAGTACACAGGGAGCTGAGATGGTGGATTCCAGTGGGGACGAATTGATAATCTGTGAGGAGGGGGATGTACACGGTGATATATCGGAGGATGATGATGAGGTGGACATCTTGCCTCTGTAGAGCCAGTTTGTGCAAGGAGAGATTAATTGCTTCTTTTTTGGTGGGGGTCCAAACCAACCCGTCATTTCAGTCACAGTCGTGTGGCAGACCCTGTCACTGAAATGATGGGTTGGTTAAAGTGTGCATGTCCTGTTTATACAACATAAGGGTGGGTGGGAGGGCCCAAGGACAATTCCATCTTGCACCTCTTTTTTCTTTAATTTTTCTTTGCGTCATGTGCTGTTTGGGGAGTATTTTTTGGAAAGGATATCCTGCGTGACACTGCAGTGCCACTCCTAGATGGGCCCGGTGTTTGTGTCGGCCACTAGGGTCGCTTATCTTACTCACACAGCTACCTCATTGCGCCTCTTTTTTTCTTTGCGTCATTTGCTGTTTGGGGAGGGTTTTTTGGAAGGGACATCCTGCGTGACACTGCAGTGCCACTCCTAGATGGGCCCGGTGTTTGTGTCGGCCACTAGGGTCGCTTATCTTACTCACACAGCTACCTCATTGCGCCTCTTTTTTTCTTTGCGTCATGTGCTGTTTGGGGAGGGTTTTTTGGAAGGGACATCCTGCGTGACACTGCAGTGCCACTCCTAGATGGGCCCGGTGTTTGTGTCGGCCACTAGGGTCGCTTATCTTACTCACACAGCTACCTCATTGCGCCTCTTTTTTTCTTTGCGTCATGTGCTGTTTGGGGAGGGTTTTTTGGAAGGGACATCCTGCGTGACACTGCAGTGCCACTCCTAGATGGGCCCGGTGTTTGTGTCGGCCACTAGGGTCGCTTATCTTACTCACACAGCTACCTCATTGCGCCTCTTTTTTTTCTTTGCGTCATGTGCTGTTTGGGGAGGGTTTTTTGGAAGGGCCATCCTGCGTGACACTGCAGTGCCACTCCTAGATGGGCCCGGTGTTTGTGTCGGCCACTAGGGTCGCTTATCTTACTCACACAGCTACCTCATTGCGCCTCTTTTTTTCTTTGCGTCATGTGCTGTTTGGGGAGGGTTTTTTGGAAGGGACATCCTGCGTGACACTGCAGTGGCACTCCTAGATGGGCCCGGTGTTTGTGTCGGCCACTAGGGTCGCTTATCTTACTCACACAGCTACCTCATTGCGCCTCTTTTTTTCTTTGCGTCATGTGCTGTTTGGGAAGGGTTTTTTGGAAGGGACATCCTGCGTGACACTGCAGTGCCACTCCTAGATGGGCCCGGTGTTTGTGTCGGCCACTAGGGTCGCTTATCTTACTCACACAGCTACCTCATTGCGCCTCTTTTTTTCTTTGCGTCATGTGCTGTTTGGGGAGGGTTTTTTGGAAGGGACATCCTGCGTGACACTGCAGTGCCACTCCTAGATGGGCCCGGTGTTTGTGTCGGCCACTAGGGTCGCTTATCTTACTCACACAGCTACCTCATTGCGCCTCTTTTTTTCTTTGCGTCATGTGCTGTTTGGGGAGGGTTTTTTGGAAGGGACATCCTGCGTGACACTGCAGTGCCACTCCTAGATGGGCCCGGTGTTTGTGTCGGCCACTAGGGTCGCTTATCTTACTCACACAGCTACCTCATTGCGCCTCTTTTTTTCTTTGCGTCATGTGCTGTTTGGGGAGGGTTTTTTGGAAGGGACATCCTGCGTGACACTGCAGTGCCACTCCTAGATGGGCCCGGTGTTTGTGTCGGCCACTAGGGTCGCTTATCTTACTCACACAGCTACCTCATTGCGCCTCTTTTTTTCTTTGCGTCATGTGCTGTTTGGGGAGGGTTTTTTGGAAGGGACATCCTGCGTGACACTGCAGTGCCACTCCTAGATGGGCCCGGTGTTTGTGTCGGCCACTAGGGTCGCTTATCTTACTCACACAGCTACCTCATTGCGCCTCTTTTTTTCTTTGCGTCATGTGCTGTTTGGGGAGGGTTTTTTGGAAGGGACATCCTGCGTGACACTGCAGTGCCACTCCTAGATGGGCCCGGTGTTTGTGTCGGCCACTAGGGTCGCTTATCTTACTCACACAGCTACCTCATTGCGCCTCTTTTTTTCTTTGCGTCATGTGCTGTTTGGGGAGGGTTTTTTGGAAGGGACATCCTGCGTGACACTGCAGTGCCACTCCTAGATGGGCCCGGTGTTTGTGTCGGCCACTAGGGTCGCTTATCTTACTCACACAGCTACCTCATTGCGCCTCTTTTTTTCTTTGCGTCATGTGCTGTTTGGGGAGGGTTTTTTGGAAGGGACATCCTGCGTGACACTGCAGTGCCACTCCTAGATTGGCCCGGTGTTTGTGTCGGCCACTAGGGTCGCTTATCTTGCTCACACAGCTACCTCATTGCGCCTCTTTTTTTCTTTGCGTCATGTGCTGTTTGGGGAGGGTTTTTTGGAAGGGACATCCTGCGTGACACTGCAGTGCCACTCCTAGATGGGCCCGGTGTTTGTGTCGGCCACTAGGGTCGCTTATCTTACTCACACAGCTACCTCATTGCGCCTCTTTTTTTCTTTGCGTCATTTGCTGTTTGGGGAGGGTTTTTTGGAAGGGACATCCTGCGTGACACTGCAGTGCCACTCCTAGATGGGCCCGGTGTTTGTGTCGGCCACTAGGGTCGCTTATCTTACTCACACAGCTACCTCATTGCGCCTCTTTTTTTCTTTGCGTCATGTGCTGTTTGGGGAGGGTTTTTTGGAAGGGACATCCTGCGTGACACTGCAGTGCCACTCCTAGATGGGCCCGGTGTTTGTGTCGGCCACTAGGGTCGCTTATCTTACTCACACAGCTACCTCATTGCGCCTCTTTTTTTCTTTGCGTCATGTGCTGTTTGGGGAGGGTTTTTTGGAAGGGACATCCTGCGTGACACTGCAGTGCCACTCCTAGATGGGCCCGGTGTTTGTGTCGGCCACTAGGGTCGCTTATCTTACTCACACAGCTACCTCATTGCGCCTCTTTTTTTCTTTGCGTCATGTGCTGTTTGGGGAGGGTTTTTTGGAAGGGAAATCCTGCGTGACACTGCAGTGCCACTCCTAGATGGGCCCGGTGTTTGTGTCGGCCACTAGGGTCGCTTATCTTACTCACACAGCTACCTCATTGCGCCTCTTTTTTTCTTTGCGTCATGTGCTGTTTGGGGAGGGTTTTTTGGAAGGGACATCCTGCGTGACACTGCAGTGCCACTCCTAGATGGGCCCGGTGTTTGTGTCGGCCACTAGGGTCGCTTATCTTACTCACACAGCTACCTCATTGCGCCTCTTTTTTTCTTTGCGTCATGTGCTGTTTGGGGAGGGTTTTTTGGAAGGGACATCCTGCGTGACACTGCAGTGCCACTCCTAGATGGGCCCGGTGTTTGTGTCGGCCACTAGGGTCGCTTATCTTACTCACACAGCTACCTCATTGCGCCTCTTTTTTTCTTTGCGTCATGTGCTGTTTGGGGAGGGTTTTTTGGAAGGGACATCCTGCGTGACACTGCAGTGCCACTCCTAGATGGGCCCGGTGTTTGTGTTGGCCACTAGGGTCGCTTATCTTACTCACACAGCTACCTCATTGCGCCTCTTTTTTTCTTTGCGTCATGTGCTGTTTGGGGAGGGTTTTTTGGAAGGGACATCCTGCGTGACACTGCAGTGCCACTCCTAGATGGGCCAGGTTTTTGTGTCGGCCACTAGGGTCGCTTAGCTTAGTCATCCAGCGACCTCGGTGCAAATTTTAGGACTAAAAATAATATTGTGAGGTGTGAGGTATTCAGAATAGACTGAAAATGAGTGGAAATTATGGTTTTTGAGGTTAATATTACTTTGGGATCAAAATGACCCCCAAATTCTATGATTTAAGCTGTTTTTTAGTGTTTTTTGAAAAAAACACCCGAATCCAAAACACACCCGAATCCGACAAAAAAAATTCGGTGAGGTTTTGCCAAAACGCGTTCGAACCCAAAACACGGCCGCGGAACCGAACCCAAAACCAAAACACAAAACCCGAAAAATTTCAAGTGCACATCTCTAGCAAAAATAGCACAAAAGTACCAAATCGTATGGAATCACTCCCGGGAAGGTCCCGGGGGAGTTCAAGGGAAATTGCATCCGACTTCAGCCTCAGACATATTGCTGTAGTGTATGGGGCCCTTAAGGATATGAGTATATTGTATGTGATATATCTGATGTAAACTGGTATGCATGTGCTACTAGTGCAGGCCTGAATGCATCCTCAGCATATCACTGTACATTATTTCTCTGTGCAGTTTTGTGAAAGTTATTTACGTCCAATAAGCTCCTAACTAAGCTTCTAGTACAGGCCGAAGAAGCCACCTACCACTAAGGATGTCTCTGATTCTGTCTACATGATCTGACTGCAGCAGCACTTCTGACATATGTCATGTGAGTGTGTGCTCTTGCATAGTTACTGAATCTATGAACTGTGTCACACTCATCATGGAGAATACACATTTTTTGTCTGTCCCTAAACCACGGGTGGGAAACCTCAGGCCCGCGGGCCGTATAAGGCCTACAAAGCCACTTGATCAGGCTCTCCCAGGCTCACCTAAGCAAGGGAGATGCCGAGCGCCCGCTGAGATTTTGTTACTAGCGGGTGCCCGACTTCTTCCCCTCAGCAGCTCACTCCTGAGCTCTGGCGTGTGTGCCTGTGCGGTGCTATAGGAGAGATGTCATGACGTCTCTCCCATAGTTTTGAGGAGTGGGCAGCCAGGCAGAGGGCAAGGGTCTGGAAACAGGAGCGGGGCTGGTGAGAATTGTGGTTTTTCTTTCTTTTAATGTGTGTGTGTGTAAGCGGTGCTACTAGGGGTCATATCTAATGGGGGCATATCTACTGGGGGCAGGCTAATTTTTGAGTTGATAATTATTGTATGGCCCCCGAAGGTTTTTATAAACATCCAAATGGCCCTTGGTAGAAAAAAGGTTCCCCACCCCTGCCCTAAACTAACCCAAACCCTTAAACTAACCCTAGTACCTAAACCTACTAGTCTAACGCTTAACCCTAAAAGGCAGACTGGATGGGCCATGTGATTGTCTGTCATCAAATTCTATGTTTCTATATAATAATTAACAAATGGTTCTGTTTGGATGGATAGATCTAGAAGAGCAGGAACTGTTTTGATTATGGTTGGGGGACGTGGACAAGCAACCCTACCACCCCAACCATATCTCAAGGACTATTCTGGAACTAATCTGATCGTGTTGTATGTGAATTTATGAATGCTGACTTTATGTGAACTATATTATAGGTCACCTTAGATTTATCATGTTGATATTTGTTATTTTCATATTTCTTAAATGTTTCTGGCATATTCTGTTAATGAGCATCCAGCAAGAAAGCTATAGAATGGATTTAACAATAACAATGTGCTGTAAACAAATTTGGTGTCAGCAATGAGTCTTAGGGAGAGTTCAACTGAAGGCGGGAAATGTAAATATTTTGTGGAGAAAACCTTGCAACCAATTGAATTCCTCCCTTAGAATTTCTCCCTTATTTACCCCGGGCTAATTGCTCTCACATGCTTGAAATGGTAATTACCACTAGTTAATGGATAATATACTGTGGATTGATATGTCACATTTCCATTATGACCATGCTTTGAGTGCTTGCTATGACAATCTTGCTGCTTTTTAAAGTTTTATTTATTGAAGAATGACAAATACATACATACATAACATCAAAGAAGTACATGCAATGTGAATACAGTATAGCACACACACCAGGAACAATTATCCTAAGTATAATAAGAGTAACTGAACAGCATGTTTCACAATGGTGTCAACCAAAAAATGATACTAATAGAATGGTGTTGTGTGAACCTGGATCCATGTCCTCTACTTTCCTTCCATCCATGTTTAAGAGAAAATAGGTCACCAAGACGTAGAGCAACTACTGTATGAGCTAATAATCAAAAAAAAAAACACTTTCAAACCTGCTCCATGAGTGAGTGGGAGAGGGTGGCTATGTATCTTTCCCATGTCTCGAAAAGTCTTTCAGGAAACCTTTCCTTTTATATAGGAGCAGTGGGTTGCTGTGTGTGGGACCTTATCCCCTGCAGGGGTCAGCAAGGTGTCAGCAGGGGTCAGCGGGGTGACCCCATCTCTCATGGTCCCATGTTCTGAACTTGAGTCAAAGGGCATTACTACTGTGTAGCATTATGTATATAAGGTGCTTTATTACTGTGTAGTGTAACATGTATAAGGGATACTAATGCGTGGAATAATGTGCTTTATATGGCATTACTACTGTGACACTCTGAACTGGACCCCCTTAATTTGTACTACAAAGGGTATGCATTGCAGGCAACTGTCAGACTGGATAAGACATGATTAATACAATAAATAAGACAGCGCTGACTGAGATGAATTGTATGATTAATTTGTAATGTTATTTAATATTTAAAATTACAGTAAAAACACATAAAATAAATGAATATATCACTGCACTGATGGGCTCATAGTCACCATTCATAGGATGTTGTTCACTTGCTGCTTGGTTTAATGTCCCTGTAGGGTCCGCACATTCAAATGTCCCTTATCCTGGGGTTGTAGCACAGTCCCCGTGCCGAACGGTTTGTCAAAACAACGCTGGAGGAATAACTGTCCCAGTAGTGTGGCAACATCCTATGAATGGTGACTATGAGCCCATCAGTGCAGTGATATATTCATTTATTTTATGTGTTTTTACTGTAATTTTAAATATTAAATAACATTACAAATTAATCATACAATTCATCTCAGTCAGCGCTGTCTTATTTGTTGTATTAATTCTGTTTATATGATGTTATAGGTGTGACTAGCCTATTCAGACAGCTGCTAATCACTCATAAATTGGAGCCACAGCTTGAGCGCCCCTTCCAATTAATTGGTTATTTCTTTTCTGGATAAGACATGAGTAAGGTTCCCTAATTTTCCCCTTGCTGAGCTTCGATTACTGCACACCCTGTTAATGCTGAAGGGGTTAACACTCCCTTCTGCTGTTGCCTGCTGAAATCTACAGGGGGCAGGGCTACAGGGGGCACAACTACAGGGGGCATAACTGTGGCCACGCCCTTTCCCTATGAAGCCACGCCCCTATTTTATGGCGCACACTAACCCTATTTTACCTGTCGGGGAGGTGTGTGTGTTTGTGTGTGTGGGGAGTGCCAAAGGAAACTTTCGCCCTGGGCGCCGCAAGGTCTAGAACCGGCCTTGACAGTGATTGATATCTGACAAAGAAGCAATGATGCAATGCACAGATAAAGCTCTTGATTGCAAAGAGACATGCTGCAGTCTGTGTACCTCATCTACAAACAGCACTGGCTACTTCACTTTAAGGTATAATCTTAAGAGCGGATGTAGGGTTGCACTGAAGTACACTTTGTTACTGGATCGTTCAATTGTTTCCACTGCACGTGCTCTGTACACGAGCACACACATCTACAGCTAGTCTGAGACACACTCATATCAATCACAGCTCTCTTTGCAGCTGGATGGGTGTGTCCAGGTGGTAATGGGGCATTGCCATTAAGTTTAGCTATGAGAGGGCAACTTGAGGGTATGTAGACACAACTGTGGGCTATGCAAAGTTACATTTGAAATCATCTCTTGGACAAGGTGTAACCTAGATATGTAGATAGGGACATTTATTTCCTCTTGGAGATAGAAGGGCGCCTAAGTTTGTGGGAGATTGAGAAAACCTGAATGTGACTTCACTTTAGATCAAAAATCCCTTAAGTAATGTACTTCTCAGTTTAGTCTCTATTCTCACTTGGAAGAATCATTTGGAGAAGATACATTGGACATTGGTTTTTTATACAACTGGCATTTTTTGTCCATTTTTATTAGTGATGTGCACCGGAAATTTTTTGGGTTTTGTGTTTTGGTTTTGGATTCGGTTCCACTGCCGTGTTTTGGATTCGGACGCGTTTTGGCAAAACCTCCCTGAAAATTTTTTGTCGGATTCGGGTGTGTTTTGGATTCAGGTGTTTTTTTACAAAAACCCCTCAAAAACAGCTTAAATCATAGAATTTGGGGGTCATTTTGATCCCATAGTATTATTAACCTCAATAACCATAATTTCCACTCATTTCCAGTCTATTCTGAACACCTCACACCTCACAATATTATTTTTAGTCCTAAAATTTGCATCGAGGTCGCTGGATGGCTAAGCTAAGCGACCCAAGTGGCCGACACAAACACCTGGCCCATCTAGGAGTGGCACTGCAGTGTCAGACAGTATGGCAGATTTAAAAAATAGTCCCCAAACAGCACATCATGCAAAGAAAAAAAGAGGTGCACCAAGGTCGCTGGATGGCTAAGCTAAGCAACCCAAGTGGCTGACACAAACACCTGGCCCATCTAGGAGTGGCACTGCAGTGTCAGACAGGATGGCAGATTTAAAAAATAGTCCCCAAACAGCACATGATGCAAAGAAAAAAAGAGGTGCAATGAGGTAGCTGTGTGACTAAGCTAAGCGACCCAAGTGGCCGACACAAACACCTGGCCCATCTAGGAGTGGCACTGCAGTGTCAGACAGGATGGCAGATTTAAAAAATAGTCCCCAAACAGCACATGATGCAAAGAAAAAAAGAGGTGCAATGAGGTAGCTGTGTGACTAAGCTAAGCGACCCAAGTGGCCGACACAAACACCTGGCCCATCTAGGAGTGGCACTGCAGTTTTCTAGCGAGTGGATGAGTGTTTCCATCCTCATGTGAATCTGAACCACTAGCCATGAACATATGCCAGGGCCTCAACCGTTCCTTGCCACTCCGTGTCGTAAATGGCATATTGGCAAGTTTACGCTTCTCCTCAGACGCTTTTAATTTTGATTTTTGGGTCATTTTACTGAACTTTTGTAGTATACTTGACAACACAGCGGTAGAGCAATGGACTACTCTACCGTACTGCTATATATATATACTGGTGGTCACAGCAACATTCTGCACTGTCCCCTCCTACTATATACTGTGCACAACTAAAATGCAGCACAGGTATGGATGCATAGTATACTTGACGACACAGAGGTAGAGCAGTGGACTACTGTACCATACTGCTATATATATACTGGTGGTCAGCAAAATTCTGCACTGTCCTCCTACTATATATACTGCGTACAACTAAAATGCACTACAGGTATGGATGGATAGTATACTTGATGACACAGAGGTGGGTAGAGCAGTGGCCTACTGTACCGTACTGCTATATATTATATACTGGTGGTCAGCAAAACTCTGCACTGTCCTCCTACTATATATATACTGCGCACAACTAAAATGCACCACAGGTATGGATGGATAGTATACTTGATGACACAGAGGTAGGTAGAGCAGTGGCCTACTGTACCGTACTGCTATATATTATATACTGGTGGTCAGCAAAATTCTGCACTGTCCTCCTACTATATATACTGCGCACAACTAAAATGCACCACAGGTATGGATGGATAGTATACTTGACGACACAGAGGTAGGTAGAGCAGTGGCCTACTGTACCGTACTGCTATATATTATATACTGGTGGTCAGCAAAATTCTGCACTGTCCTCCTACTATATATACTGCGCACAACTAAAATGCACCACAGGTATGGAAGGATAGTATACTTGACGACACAGAGGTAGGTAGAGCAGTGGCCTACTGTACCATACTGCTATATATTATATACTAGTGGTCAGCAAAATTCTGCACTGTCCTCCTACTATATATACTGCGCACAACTAAAATGCACCACAGGTATGGATGGATAGTATACTTGACGACACAGAGGTAGGTAGAGCAGTGGATTACTGTACCGTACTGCTGTATAATACTGGTGGTCAGCAAAATTCTGCACTGTCCTCCTACTATATATATATACTACAATGCAGCACAGATATGGAGCGTTTTTCAGGCAGAGAACGTAGATATTTTCAGCACACTGAGCACAGATATTTGCAGCACACTGAGCACAGATATTTGCAGCACACTGAGCACAGATATTTGCAGCACACTGAACACAGAAACTGAGAGAACGCTGCACGTCCTCTCCCTATCATCTCCAATGCACGAGTGAAAATGGCGGCGACACGCGGCTCCTTATATAGAATACGAATCTTGCGAGAATCCGACAGCGGGATGATGACGTTCGAGCGCGCTCGGGTTAACCGAGCAAGGTGGGAGGATCCGAGTCTGCCTCGGAACCGTGTAAAATGGGTGAAGCTCGGGGGGGTTCGGATCTCGAGGAATCGAACCCGCTCATCACTAATTTTTATACAGGTGAAGTGCACCTAGAAATTGGTTTCTCTGCTAACATGTAAGTGTAAGGTACATAAACAACTCCATGAACACTAAAAGAGGATATGAAATGTCACTATTTCAGAGCTAGTAAATAGTGCAAGTGTTATTGCTGATTGATAGGCAAGGAATGGCCAAGAAATGTACCATCTCCAATCCTTTCTCTTGTTTTAATAATTATTTCTTGCGAGTTGCAAAGACCTAGAACCACTGGTTCTTTATTTTCAACAATATAGAAGTTTGTCTGTTGTTTGTATGGGAGTGTGGATTTTTTCCAATATATTCCTATAGGCTTAGTCATGCTGTTTTATCAATAGCATGTTACAGAATGGTGATATTGTAAATGCACCTGTGTCGAGCTTCACGTGTACTGGTCCCTTTAACAAATTGGGCCCTCTTCAGTCTCTTCAGTCTGGCTTTTGTTCCCAACACTCCACAGGTAAATAATGATGTGCTCACAGTAAAATCCTAAAATTATTATTAGCTATATAATTATTTATGAATGATACCCATATTTATCTAATCTCTTCAGATCTCTCTCCATCATTATTTTCAATCTTTAAAAAAATGTATCTAATAATATTCCTGAATCTTGGAGAGAAAGTGGAGAGAGATAAAGGCCTAGGTGGAAATGTACTAAGCAGTGAAAACAGTGGATAATTGAGGTAGTGGAGAAGTTGCCCATTTCAACCAATCAGCAATGAAATAACCTTTATAATTTGCATACTATAAAATTATACAGAGCAGCTGATTGGTTGCCATAGGCAACTTCTCCACTGGCTCACTTCTCGATTCTTTTCACTGCTTAGTACATCTACCCCAAACAAATGTATTGAGCCTTAACAAGAGCTAAAGTTGAGATGGATAAAGAGTGATAAATGACCAGCCAACCAGCTCCTGTCATTTTTTAAACACAGATAGCCTGTAAAATGACAGTAACTGAATGGCTGGTACTTTATCTCCTGCCAATGTTTGATACATCTCTCCTTCAATATTTCCAACTTCTGTTACATACACTCTAAAAAAATTAAAGAAATATTATAACTGTCTTATTACAGAGGTGTTTTTTTCTCTCTCATTTAAATCAAACCTAAAAGTGAATGCATTTTTTGTTATCAAAATACATGTTAACATTAACAAATGTTTCTTGTTCTTACTACCAGCTTGGGTGTAAGCAGAGCCGGCCCTAACCAATATGATGCCCTAGGCAAGAGTTTGGCTGGTGCCCCCTAGCACCACCGCTGGTTCTGCCTCTGACCTTGCACCTCTTTCCCAGCACCATCACCCCTCACCCATAGCAGTCCTTGTACCCCCTATATTTTAAATAAGAACAGTTCGCACATTTGACGCACAGCCCAAAAAGGGGCATCTTCTTGCTGGGAAGGGGCATGGCCACACAATAGTAACCCCAATTCCAATTACGCCACAGAGTGCTGCAACTTTATTCACATTTTATCTTGCGATAGTGTCCATAATTCATATTACATCCCACAGTAGTATCACTTTACCTTATAAACGTTACTCCTCACAGTAGAGCCGCTTATTCACATTACATCACACTGAATTGCTCCTTATTCACATTACACCACACCTTATTTCTCTTTATTCACATTAGACGACACAGTAGTGCCCTTTCTATATGCAACGCCACATAGTAGAGCACCTTATACACATAATGCCACACATTAGTAATGCATTTATACACAATTCCACACAGTAATGCCACTTACACATATGAGACACATTAATGTCCTTATAAACATAATGCACCTTACACATTATGACAACCTTTATTAATGCCCTTTTACACATAATGTCCCTTACACATATGCCGCACATTATTAATGCCCTTATACACATAATGACACACATAGTGCCCCCTACACATTTGCTGCACATTATTAGTGCCCCTATACATATAATGACACACATACAGTAGTACCCTGTTACACATATGCCGCACATTATTAATGCCCTTATACACATAATGACACACATAGTGGCCCTTTACACATATGTTGCACATTATTAAAGCATTTTTACATGACACACATAATGCTCCTTACACATATTTTGAACACTACAGCACAACCAACCCACTCACATGCACACAGCACTCACACTTCCACTAACACTGTGACCTCTGCCTCTGCTTGGATACAGATGTGTCCTCACAAATCTTGCATCAATGCTAACGTCGGGCACCTTTTTTTTTTAATGAAAATGCATCTTATTTGCATTGCTATGTGGCTAGGATGCACAAGCAGCTTTTGCTGATTAAACTGATATGCAGCATGCCTATATACTGTGTGAGACTGTGGCTGTATCTGCATATGAAATGCTACATACAGAATATAGGCATGCTGCATATCATTTTAATCAGCATAAGCTGATTATGCCCCTAGGCATATCAAATGCCCTAGGCAATTGCCTAGTTTGCCTATGCCTATGGCTGGCTCTGGGTTTAAGTGTATCTACTGTAGGTGTAATTTTACCCCTGAAGGACATCTAGTGCATATTATCCAGGTGAAGAGCTTGATGTAACATGAAACATAGGGTGTAAATACACTGTTTTTCAATGCAATTTTTTTTAGAACTTTTTTTTTTATCAACATGAGGCCTGTCATCTCCCACATTGATTATTGCATTCTTCTTCTTACTGGTCTTCCATTAACCAGATTATTGCCACTACCATCTAGACTGAATGCAGCAGACTATTTTTCAGTGCAAATGATTTTCTACAGCTGCACCATGCCAGGGACGTGCAGTCAGGGGAGGCAGAGCGTCTCCTGTCATACACCAATGGAAATAGCTGATTTTCCACTGATCTGTGTTATAATACAGATCAGTGTAAAAATCAGCAGTTTCCATTGCAGTATGAAGTTGCTGCGCACACCGCTCATACATAGGGACAGAGGAGAGGCAGCAATAGCTCTGCCTCCCCCTGGTAACCAGAAACTGCTTTGAGCTGGGGGCGGAGCCACACCTCATGCAGTAACTCTGCATTGAAAACAATGCCTGGAGAGGCAGCTCTAGAGGAAGGGGCGTGCCTTGATGGAGGCTCAAGGCACGCCCCTTCCCCCTGTGATGCAGTGTAATAGCTACCTCCCCTGACTGGTGCCATTTACCACTCTCCAGCATTCTTTCCCACTTTGCACTGGCCTGGGCTGGAGGGATGTACAACTGTACTGCAGGAATGTGGCCATGGTAAGATCATTCTCTCCCTGCTGCCTGATCTCCACACTGATTGAGTGAACTGGGGGCTGGGGGAAGGGGAGGCTCTCTCACAACATCTCTCTCTCTCTCTCTCTCTCATCTCCCCCAGCAGCTGAGGGTCCGGTGCCTGAGATCTGAGGTCTAAATAAGTGGCTGTCTTTGCTAACAGCTCATGATCTCAGGAGTTTTTTTAATCATGCATAGGTGACTTTGAAATCCTGAAAGCATGAGGTGATAGGGGTGTGTGAAGACCTGGGGGGTAATTCCGAGTTGATCGCAGCAGGAATTTTGTTAGCAGTTGGGCAAAACCATGTGCACTGCAGGGGAGGCAGATATAACATGTGCAGAGAGAGTTAGATTTGGGTGTGGTGTGTTTAATCTGCAGTCTAAATTGCAGTGTAAAAATAAAGCAGCCAGTATTTACCCTGCACAGAAACAAAATAACCTACCCAAATCCAACTCTCTCTGCAAATGTTATATCTGCCCCCCCCCCCCCCCCACAGTGCACATGGGGGGTCATTCCGAGTTGTTCGCTCGGCAAAAATCTTCGCATCGCAGCGATTTTCCGCTTAATTCGCATGCGCAATGTCCGCACTGCGACTGCGCCAAGTAAATTTGCTATGCACTTAGGAATTTTACTCACGGCTTTTTCTTCGTTCTGGCGATCGTAATGTGATTGACAGGAAATGGGTGTTACTGGGCGGAAACAGGCCGTTTTATGGGCGTGTGGGAAAAAACGCTACCGTTTCCGTAAAAAACGCAGGAGTGGCCGGAGAAACGGGGGAGTGTCTGGGCGAACGCTGGGTGTGTTTGTGACGTCAAACCAGGAACGACAAGCACTGAACTGATCGCAGAAGCCGAGTAAGTCTGGAGCTACTCAGAAACTGCTACGAGGTGTGTAATCGCAATATTGCGAATACATTGTTCGCAATTTTAAGATGCTAAGATTCACTCCCAGTAGGCGGCGGCTAGGCATTAGCAAATCTGCTAAAATCCGCTTGCGAGCGAACAACTCGGAATGACCCCCATGGTTTTGCCCAACTGCTAACAAAATTCCTGCTGCGATCAACTTGGAATTACCTACCATATTTGTTAAATACTGACATTTATAGACTGTAGTGGACAGTTAAAGGGAAACCTAAAATGGGTTGGAGATAGATAGCATTGTGCAGCCCGCTCAAATAATCTAAATTGGTCTTATTTTTGTCTTGGATACCCACACTGCTGACACTTGTATGTGTTGTCCCAGCTTCATTTTGGGCTCATTCAGACCTGATCACTTGCTAGGGTTTTTTTGCACTGCTGCGAGTAGATAGTCACCGCCCATAGGGGAGTGTATTTTCGCTTTGCAAGTGTGTGAACGCATGTGCAGCCGGCCGGTACAAAAAAGTTTTGTGCAGTTTCCGAGTAGCCCAGAACTTACTCAGCCAATCACTTCAGCCTGTCCGGGGCCGGAATTGACGTCAGACACCCGCCTTGCACACGCTTGGACACGCCTGCGTTTTTCCAAACACTCCCAGAAAATGGTCAGTTGCCACCCACAAACGCCTTCTTCCTGTCAATCTCCTTGCGATCGGCTGTGCAAACGTATTCTTCGTATAATCCATCGCTGGGCAACGATCCGCTTTGTACTTGTACGATGCGGCTGCGCATGCGGTGCATACGCATACGCTGTTCTGACCTGATCGCAGCACAGCGAAAGAACCTAGTGTGCAATCAGGTCTGAATGACCCCCTTTGTTAGCTGTAAGAAGAATTTTTGCAGGCCCTAGGTACAGTATTACAGGGATGGCAGCACCTGTCTAAATTACAGCCTAATTGTAAAGAGAATGCACTCTGATTGACAGGAAGTGACCGTTTGTGGGTGGTAACATGGCGTTTGTGGGGAGTGGTTGGGAAAATGCGTGTGCATGTATCTGACGTTATCGGCAAATGCTGCGTTAAAAAATATGGTGCCCGGTGCAACTGCATTCTCATTGATTGGAGTATGCTGGGGTCAGCTGCAAATGATGGCACTCATTTTTTGCGTATACATTGTGAATCTGCTAATGCATACGCAGATGTGAGACTGCAGCAATGGGCATCTTTTACCCTTTCTGGGTGGCTCTTCACATGCGATTTTTAGCAGGAGCAGATTTGTGAAAATTGCTCTCTCAGCCTCAATAGCGATCCATTGTGAATTAGGCCTTAGGTCTGGTTAAATGCAGAATTCTGCTTTGTTTATGCATGTATCCTAAAGTGTAGTTGCTGTGCACACTAACCAGTGTTGACTAATTTGTTTTATTACTTAAATATTACGGATACGAAGCATGTTTGTGAAAAACATTGTGTGTCTTGGTTTGTTCATGTGGGCAAGTATATGTATATGGCTTTGGTGACATTGTTTTTCTCTAACGTCCTAGAGGATGCTGGGGACTCCGTAAGGACCAAGGGGATAGACGGGCTCCGCAGGAGACATGGGCACTTTAAGAAAGACTTTAGGTCTGGTTGTGCACTGGCTCCTCCCTCTATGCCCCTCCTCTAGACCTCAGTTTGATACTGTGCCCAGAGGAGATGGGTGCACTTCAGGGAGCTCTCCTGAGCTTCCTGTCAGAAAGTATATTTGTTAGATTTTTTATTTTCAGGGAGCCTGCTGGCAACAGACTCCCTGCATCGAGGGACTGAGGGGAGAGAAGCAGACCTACTTCTGTGAGTTTCAAGGCTCTGTTTCTTAGGCTACTGGACACCATTAGCTCCAGAGGGATTGGTACGCAGGTCTCACCCTCGCCGTCCGTCCCAGAGCCGCGCCGCCGTCCTCCTCGCAGAGCCGGAAGATAGAATTATTTATTTATTTATTTATCAGCAGTTTCTTATGTAGCGCAGCATATTCCGTTGCGCTTTACAATTAGAACAACAGTTATAGAACAAAACAGGGCAAAGACAGACATAGCGGTAGGAAGGCCCTGCTCGCAAGCTTACAATCTATAGGGAAATAGGCATTGATACACAAGGATAGATGCAACCTGTTACATAATGGTTTCCCAGATTGCTAGGTTCTTAGTGGTTTGTATGATATGATCACCCAGCAATGTTGGAAGACAAAATGTGAGGTTATGGGGACTGTGCAGAGGGAATGTAACTGGATAGGGAAGCATTGAAGGTTGTGTGTGTGGGTCAGGAATTTGGTAGGCTTGTCTGGAGAGATGAGTTTTCAGGGAACGTTTAAAGGTTTGGAGACTAGTGGAGAGTCTTATTGTGCGTGGGAGGGCGTTCCACAGAGTGGGTGAAGCCCGGGTAAAGTCCTGTAATTTTGAGTGGGAACAGGTAATACATCTGGATGAGAGACGCAGATCTTGTGCAGAGCGGAGCGGTCTGGTAGGGAGATATTTTGAGATGAGTGAGGAGATGTATGATGGTGCAGTTTGGTTAATAGCCTTGTATGTAAGAAAAAGTATTTTATATTTGAAACGGTAGAATACAGGTAACCAATGGAGGGACTGACAGAGCGGATCAGCAGATGAAGAACGTCTGGCGAGGAAGATTAGCCTCGCAGCTGCATTTAAAATGGATTGAAGTGGTGAGAGCCTATGTTTGGGAAGACCAGTAAGGAGACTATTACAATAATCAATGCGGGAGATGATGAGTGCATGGATCAGAGTTTTTGCAGTGTCTTGTGTAAGATAAGGGCGTATTTTGGATATGTTTTTAAGGTGCATGTAACATGATTTAGAGACAGATTGAATGTGTGGAACAAACGACAGTTCAGAGTCAAGGATGACACCAAGGAAGCGAGCTTGTGGGGTAGGGTGGATAGTTGCATTGTCAACAGTTATGGCAATATCAGGTTGGTAACTACCCTTAGCTGGTGGGAAAATAATTCTGTTTTGGAAATGTTGAGTTTGAGATGGCGAGATGACATCCAAGATGAAATGGCAGACAGTCATCCAGTGACACGAGCCAATACAGATGGTGATAAATCTGGGGAGGATAGGTAAATTTGAGTATCATCAGCGTACAAATGATACTGAAATCCGAAGGAGCTGATTAGTTTACCAAGAGAGGAGGTATAGATTGAGAAAAGCAGAGGACCTAAGACTGAGCCTTGCGGTACTCCAACTGATAGAGGTAGAGAAGTGGAGGTAGAATCAGAGAAGTGAACACTGAAAGATCGATTAGATAGGTAGGATGAGAACCAAGTAAGGGCTGTGTCCTGAAGACCTAGGGACTCTAGTGTTTGTATGAGAAGAGAGTGGTCAACAGTGTCAAAAGCAGCAGAGAGATCTAGAAGAATAAGTAGTGTGTAATGGCCTTTTGATCTAGCAGTGACCAGATCATTCACTACTTTGGTTAGTGCCATCTCCGTGGAGTGTTGGGCACGAAAGCCTGACTGAAGTGGGTCCAGTAAGTTGTGGGAGTTAAGAAAGTGTGTAAGGCGAGTGTAGGCAAGTCTCTCAAATAGCTTGGAGGGACTAGGTAGCTGAGAAATGGGACGGTAGTTAGAGAGTGTGTTTGGGTCAGAGTTGTGTTTTTTTCAGAATGGGAGTAATCACTGCATGTTTAAACAGAGATGGAAAGATGCCAGTAGAGAGAGAGAGATTACAAATTTTAGTTAAGGTTGGGATAAGCACAGGAGACAAACTTTTGCTGACCTGTGAGGGTATAGGATCAAGAGGAGAGGTAGTGGAGTAGGAGGATGAAAAGAGTGTTGATACTTCATCTTCACTTGTGGGATCAAATGAAGAGAAAGTGCCAGAGGGTTCAGATAGGGATTTGAGCAGGTCACTGGCTGAGTTAGAGCATACCATTTCATCTCGGATTTTATCAATCTTATCCTTGAAGTAGGAAGCAAGTTCTTGTGCACTGATAGTAGCTAGTGGGGGAGGTGAGGGAGGGTAAAGGAGTGATTTAAATGTATTAAAAAGTCGTTTGGGGTTGGTGGCAGGATAAGAGATGAGAGATTGGAAATATGTTTGTTTGGCAGTGTCCAGGGCCTGACGATAGGAGTGGTAGGTAGTCTTATATGTGAGAAAGTCACTTGGATTCTGAGATTTCCGCCACTGACGTTCTACCTTACGTGACAGTTTTTGTAGGTGTCTTGTTGATTTAGAGTGCCATGGTTGGCATCTAAGCCTACGTGGAGTGTGATGGGTAGCTGGAGCAACTTCATCAAGGGCACTCTCTAGGGTCTGGTGCAGGTGGGATACAGCAGTGTCAGGTGTGGTGAATGTAGAGATTGGTGAGAGACGTTGTTGCAGAGAAGTGGAAAGTTGTTGAAAATTTATATTGTTAGTATTTCTGCGTGTTAGAGGAGGCTTGCTAGGTTTTAGTGTCCTAGAATTTAAAGTAATAGAAGAGATTGTGAAGGTGATCAGGTTGTGATCAGAGAGAGGGAAAGGAGTGTTAATGAGTTGGGAAACTGAGCAGAGCCTGGTGAACACAAGATCAAGGCAGTGGCCCTCCTGGTGAGTAGAGGAGTCAGACCATTGGGTTAGGCCAAGAGAGGAGGTTAGAGAGAGGAGTTTGGATGCATGAACAGATTGTGGACTGTCAAGAGCTATATTGAAATCGCCCATAATGATGGTGGAGATGTCAGAGGATAAGAAGTGTGGGAGCCAGGCAGAAAAATCTTCTAGAAATTGTTGTTTAGGTTGCCCAGGAGGGCGATAGATAGCTGCAACACGTAGAGAGAAGGGGGTGAAAATCCTGATAGAGTGAACTTCAAATGATGTGAATGCAAGTGATGGAACCTGAGGTAGAACAGTGTATGTGAAAAACTGTGACAGTAAGATTCCAACCCCACCACCTTTACTATTATTAGGCCTAGATGTGTGTGTGAAGTGGAAACCACCGTGTGACAGTGCTGCAGGGGAGGCCGTGTCTGATTGTGTGAGCCATGTATCTGTTATAGCCAGCAGATTAAAGTTGTGAGATATGAAGAGGTCATGGATGGATGTTAATTTGTTGCAAACAGAGCGTGCATTCAATAAGGCATATTTTAGTGACCTGGAGGGGGATGGGAAACACGTGATATTTATGAGGTTAGATGGATTTCTATGTTGTTTTGAGACAGCTGAGTGTGAGAGGGAAAAGTGGGTGGGGCCTGGATTTGGTGATATGTCACCAGCTAATAAAAGCAGAAGAGTGAGATAAATATTGGTGGATGTTTGCGAGTGTTTATTCTAGTGGCCAATTGTGGTTGTCAAAGTACTTGCAGAGAAGTAAGTATAAAGCTCATGAGTGGTTAGAAGAGGGGAGTGGAGAATAGAAGCTGTAATGTGCACAGAGGGGTGAGTTTCAGGGTGAGTGTAAAATGTGTTAAAAATGTGTCCCTGACACGAGGGTACACATGTATAAGGGAAAGAAGCCTGAGGTAACTTTTCCCTCCTCACATGAGTTGAACGAATTATGTGAAAAAGCGTGGGAATCTCCAGACAAAAAACTGCAGATTCCCAAAAGGATTCTTATGGCGTATCCTTTCCCGCCAACGGACAGGATACGGTGGGAATCCTCCCCTAAGGTGGACAAAGCGTTGACACGCTTGTCAAAAAAGATAGCGCTGCCATCCCAAGATACGGCTACCCTCAATGATCCTGCTGACCGCAAGCAGGAGGTTACCTTGAAATCCATTTACACACATTCTGGTACATTACTCAGACCGGCAATTGCGTCGGCCTGGGTTTGTAGTGCTGTAGCAGCATGGACAGATTCCTTATCAGCAGAAATTGAGACCCTAGATAAGGATACCATTTTATTGACCCTAGGCCATATAAAGGATGCTGTCTTATATCTGAGAGATGCTCAAAGAGACATTAGTTTACTGGGTTCCAGAATAAACGCTATGTCAATTTCTGCTAGACGAGTCCTCTGGACCCGGCAGTGGACAGGTGATGCCGACTCAAAAAGACATATGGAGGTCTTACCTTACAAGGGTGAGGAATTGTTTGGGGAAGGGCTCTCGGACCTGGTCTCCACAGCTACGGCAGGTAAATCGAATTTTTTGCCTTATGTTCCCTCACAACCTAAGAAAGCGCCAAATTATCAAATGCAGTCCTTTCGTTCAAATAAAAGCAAAAGAGTACGTGGATCGTCCTTTCTTGCCAGAGGTAAGGACAGAGGTAAAAAGCTGCACAGCTAGTTCCCAGGAACAGAAGTCCTCCCCGGCCTCTGCAAAATCCACCGCATAACGCTGGGGCTCCGCTGAGGGAGTCCGCCCCAGTGGGGGCACGTCTTCGACTTTTCAGCCACATCTGGGTTCACTCACAGGTGGAGCCCTGGGCAATAGAAATTGCTTCTCAGGGATAGAAGCTGGAATTCGAAGAGGTGCCTCTTCGCCGGTTTTCAAATCGGCTCTACCGACTTCTTCCCTAGAAAGGGAGATAGTGTTAAATGCTATTCACAAATTGTGTCTTCGACAAATGGTGGTCGAAGTTCCCCTGCTTCAGAGAGGGAAGGGATACTACTCAACCCTATTTGTAGTTCCGAAACCGGACGGTTCGGTCAGACCCATATTGAATTTAAAATCCCTGAACCTTTACTTAAAACGGTTCAAGTTCCAGATGGAATTGCTCAGAGCGGTCATCGCCAGCCTGGAAGGGGGGGATTTTATAGTATCTCTGGACATAAAGGATGCATACCTTCATGTCCCCATTTATCCACCTCACCAGGCGTACCTGAGATTTGCGGTACAGGATTGTCATTACCAATTTCAGACGTTGCCGTTCGGGCTTTCCACGGCCCCGAGGATTTTCACCAAGGTAATGGCGGAAATGATGGTGCTCCTGCGCAAGCAGGGTGTCACAATTATCCAATACTTGGACGATCTCCTCATAAAAGCGAGTTCACGAGAGAAGTTACTGAACAGCGTGTCACTTTCATTGAAGGTGTTACAGCAACACGGCTGGATTCTCAATATCCCGAAGTCACAGCTGGTTCCTACGACTCATCTGACCTTCTTGGGCATGATTCTGGACACAGACCAGAAAAGGGGTTTTCTTCCGATAGAAAAAGCTCAGGAACTCATGACTCTAGTCAAGAACCTATTGAAGCCAAAACAAGTGTCTGTGCATCATTGCACTCAAGTCCTTGGAAAAATGGTGGCAACATACGAAGCCATTCCCTTCGGCAGGTTCCATGAAAGGACTGTCCAATGGGACCTATTGGACAAGTGGTCCGGGTCACATCTACAAATTCATCAGCTGATCACCCTGTCCCCCAGGGCCAGGGTATCTCTCCTGTGGGGGCTGCAGAGTGCTCACCTTTTGGAAGGCCGTAGGTTCGGCATTCAGGATTGGATCCTGGTGACCACGGACGCAAGCCTCAGAGGGTGGGGAGCAGTCACACAGGGAAGAAACTTCCAAGGACTTTGGACAAGTCAAGAGACTTGTCTTCACATCAACATCCTGGAACTGAGGGCCATATACAACGCCCTACGTCAAGCGGAGACCTTACTGCGTGACCAACCAGTTCTGATCCAGTCAGACAACATCACCGCAGTGGCTCATGTAAACCGCCAAGGCGGCACAAGGAGCAGAGTGGCAATGGCGGAAGCCACCAGGATTCTTCGCTGGGCGGAAAATCATGTAAGCGCACATTCAGCAGTGTTCATTCTGGGAGTGAACAACTGGGAAGCAGACTTCCTCAGCAGACACGACCTGCATCCAGGGGAGTGGGGACTTCATCGGGAAGTCTTTGCACAGATTGCAAGTCAGTGGGGACTGCCCCAGATAGACATGATGGCGTCCCGCCTCAACAAAAAGCTACAGAGGTATTGCGCCAAATCAAAAGACCCTCAGGCGGTAGCAGTAGACGCCCTAGTGACACCGTGGGTGTTCCAGTCGGTCTATGTGGTTCCTCCTCTTCCTCTCATACCCAAGGTGTTGAGAATAATAAGAAAAAGAGGAGTGAGAACAATTCTCATTGTTCCAGATTGGCCACGAAGGACCTGGTATCCGGATCTGCTGGAAATGCTCACAGAAGATCCGTGGCCTCTTCCTCTAAGACAGGACCTGTTACAACAGGGGCCATGTCTGTTCCAAGACTTACCGCGGCTGCGTTTGACAGCATGGCAGTTGAACACCGGATCCTAGGGGAAAAGGGAATTCCGGATGAGGTCATTCCTACTCTGATAAAGGCTAGGAAAGACGTGACAGCGAAACATTATCACCGGATATGGCGAAAATATGTTTCTTGGTGTGAGGCCAGGAATGCTCCTACGGAAGAATTCCATCTGGGCCGTTTCCTTCACTTCCTACAGACTGGAGTGAATTTGGGCCTAAAATTAGGCTCCATTAAGGTTCAGATTTCGGCCTTATCCATTTTCTTTCAAAAAGAATTGGCTTCTCTCCCAGAAGTACAGACTTTTGTGAAGGGAGTGCTGCATATTCAGCCTCCTTTTATACCTCCGGTGGCGCCTTGGGACCTTAACGTGGTGTTGAGTTTCCTTAAGTCGCACTGGTTTGAACTAGAGATGAGCGGGTTCGGTTTCTCTGAATCCGAACCCGCCAGAACTTCATGTTTTTTTTCACGGGTCCGAGCGACTCGGATCTTCCCGCCTTGCTCGGTTAACCCGAGCGCGCCCGAACGTCATCATGACGCTGTCGGATTCTCGCGAGGCTCGGATTCTATCGCGAGACTCGGATTCTATATAAGGAGCCGCGCGTCGCCGCCATTTTCACACGTGCATTGAGATTGATAGGGAGAGGACGTGGCTGGCGTCCTCTCCATTTAGATTATAAGAGACTGAGAGAGATTTACTGGAGCTGACTAGGAGGAGTACTGTTACTGTAGAAGTGTAGAGACTGAGTGGAGAGAGTTTACTAGTGAGGACAGTGCAGTTTACTTTATAATCCGTTCTCTGCCTGAAAAAAGCGATACACAGCACACAGTGACTCAGTCACATACCATATCTGTGTGCACTGCTCAGGCTCAGGCCAGTGTGCTGCATCATCTATTATCTATATATAATATTATATATATCTGTCTGACTGCTCAGCTCACACAGCTTATAATTGTGGGGGAGACTGGGGAGCACTACTGCAGTGCCAGTTATAGGTTATAGCAGGAGCCAGGAGTACATAATATATTATATAGTGAGTGACCACCAGACACACAGTGCAGTTTATTTAATATATCCGTTCTCTGCCTGAAAAAAGCGATACACACAGTGACTCAGTCAGTCACATACCATATCTGTGTGCACTGCTCAGGCTCAGGCCAGTGTGCTGCATCATCTATATATATTATATATCTGTCTGACTGCTCAGCTCACACAGCTTATAATTGTGGGGGAGACTGGGGAGCACTACTGCAGTGCCAGTTATAGGTTATAGCAGGAGCCAGGAGTACATAATATTATATTAAAATTAAACAGTGCACACTTTTGCTGCAGGAGTGCCACTGCCAGTGTGACTAGTGACCAGTGACCTGACCACCAGTATATATAATATTAGTAGTATACTATCTCTTTATCAACCAGTCTATATTAGCAGCAGACACAGTACAGTGCGGTAGTTCACGGCTGTGGCTACCTCTGTGTCGGCACTCGGCAGCCCGTCCATAATTGTATATACCACCTAACCGTGTTTTTTTTTTCTTTCTTTATACATACATACTAGTTACGAGTATACTATCTCTTTATCAACCAGTCTATATATTAGCAGCAGACACAGTACAGTGCGGTAGTTCACGGCTGTGGCTACCTCTGTGTCGGCACTCGGCAGCCCGTCCATAATTGTATATACCACCTAACCGTGGTTTTTTTTTCTTTCTTTATAGTCATACTAGTTACGAGTATACTATCTCTTTATCAACCAGTCTATATTAGCAGCAGACACAGTACAGTGCGGTAGTTCACGGCTGTGGCTACCTCTGTGTCGGCACTCGGCAGCCCGTCCATAATTGTATATACCACCTAACCGTGGTTTTTTTTTCTTTCATTATACATACATACTAGTTACGAGTATACTATCTCTTTATCAACCAGTCTATATATTAGCAGCAGACACAGTACAGTGCGGTAGTTCACGGCTGTGGCTACCTCTGTGTCGGCACTCGGCAGCCCGTCCATAATTGTATATACCACCTAACCGTGGTTTTTTTTTCTTTCTTTATACATACATACTAGTTACGAGTATACTATCTCTTTATCAACCAGTCTATATATTAGCAGCAGACACAGTACAGTGCGGTAGTTCACGGCTGTGGCTACCTCTGTGTCGGCACTCGGCAGCCCGTCCATAATTGTATATACCACCTAACCGTGGTTTTTTTTTCTTTCATTATACATACATACTAGTTACGAGTATACTATCTCTTTATCAACCAGTCTATATTAGCAGCAGACACAGTACAGTGCGGTAGTTCACGGCTGTGGCTACCTCTGTGTCGGCACTCGGCAGCCCGTCCATAATTGTATATACCACCTAACCGTGTTTTTTTTTTCTTTCTTTATACATACATACTAGTTACGAGTATACTATCTCTTTATCAACCAGTCTATATTAGCAGCAGACACAGTACAGTGCGGTAGTTCACGGCTGTGGCTACCTCTGTGTCGGCACTCGGCAGCCCGTCCATAATTGTATATACCACCTAACCGTGGTTTTTTTTTCTTTCTTTATACATACATACTAGTTACGAGTATACTATCTCTTTATCAACCAGTCTATATATTAGCAGCAGACACAGTACAGTGCGGTAGTTCACGGCTGTGGCTACCTCTGTGTCGGCACTCGGCAGCCCGTCCATAATTGTATACTAGTATCCAATCCATCCATCTCCATTGTTTACCCGAGGTGCCTTTTAGTTGTGCCTATTAAAATATGGAGAACAAAAATGTTGAGGTACCAAAATTAGGGAAAGATCAAGATCCACTTCCACCTCGTGCTGAAGCTGCTGCCACTAGTCATGGCCGAGACGATGAAATGCCAGCAACGTCGTCTGCCAAGGCCGATGCCCAATGTCATAGTACAGAGCATGTCAAATCCAAAACACCAAATATCAGTAAAAAAAGGACTCCAAAACCTAAAATAAAATTGTCGGAGGAGAAGCGTAAACTTGCCAATATGCCATTTACCACACGGAGTGGCAAGGAACGGCTGAGGCCCTGGCCTATGTTCATGGCTAGTGGTTCAGCTTCACATGAGGATGGAAGCACTCAGCCTCTCGCTAGAAAAATGAAAAGACTCAAGCTGGCAAAAGCAGCACAGCAAAGAACTGTGCATTCTTCGAAATCCCAAATCCACAAGGAGAGTCCAATTGTGTCGGTTGCGATGCCTGACCTTCCCAACACTGGACGTGAAGAGCATGCGCCTTCCACCATTTGCACGCCCCCTGCAAGTGCTGGAAGGAGCACCCGCAGTCCAGTTCCTGATAGTCAGATTGAAGATGTCAGTGTTGAAGTACACCAGGATGAGGAGGATATGGGTGTTGCTGGCGCTGGGGAGGAAATTGACCAGGAGGATTCTGATGGTGAGGTGGTTTGTTTAAGTCAGGCACCCGGGGAGACACCTGTTGTCCGTGGGAGGAATATGGCCGTTGACATGCCAGGTGAAAATACCAAAAAAATCAGCTCTTCGGTGTGGAGGTATTTCACCAGAAATGCGGACAACAGGTGTCAAGCCGTGTGTTCCCTTTGTCAAGCTGTAATAAGTAGGGGTAAGGACGTTAACCACCTCGGAACATCCTCCCTTATACGTCACCTGCAGCGCATTCATAATAAGTCAGTGACAAGTTCAAAAACTTTGGGTGACAGCGGAAGCAGTCCACTGACCAGTAAATCCCTTCCTCTTGTAACCAAGCTCACGCAAACCACCCCACCAACTCCCTCAGTGTCAATTTCCTCCTTCCCCAGGAATGCCAATAGTCCTGCAGGCCATGTCACTGGCAATTCTGACGAGTCCTCTCCTGCCTGGGATTCCTCCGATGCATCCTTGCGTGTAACGCCTACTGCTGCTGGCGCTGCTGTTGTTGCCGCTGGGAGTCGATGGTCATCCCAGAGGGGAAGTCGTAAGCCCACTTGTACTACTTCCAGTAAGCAATTGACTGTTCAACAGTCCTTTGCGAGGAAGATGAAATATCACAGCAGTCATCCTACTGCAAAGCGGATAACTGAGGCCTTGACAACTATGTTGGTGTTAGACGTGCGTCCGGTATCCACCGTTAGTTCACAGGGAACTAGACAATTTATTGAGGCAGTGTGCCCCCGTTACCAAATACCATCTAGGTTCCACTTCTCTAGGCAGGCGATACCGAGAATGTACACGGACGTCAGAAAAAGACTCACCAGTGTCCTAAAAAATGTAGTTGTACCCAATGTCCACTTAACCACGGACATGTGGACAAGTGGAGCAGGGCAGGGTCAGGACTATATAACTGTGACAGCCCACTGGGTAGATGTATGGACTCCCGCCGCAAGAACAGCAGCGGCGGCACCAGTAGCAGCATCTCGCAAACGCCAACTCTTTCCTAGGCAGGCTACGCTTTGTATCACCGCTTTCCAGAATACGCACACAGCTGAAAACCTCTTACGGCAACTGAGGAAGATCATCGCGGAATGGCTTACCCCAATTGGACTCTCCTGTGGATTTGTGGCATCGGACAACGCCAGCAATATTGTGTGTGCATTAAATATGGGCAAATTCCAGCACGTCCCATGTTTTGCACATACCTTGAATTTGGTGGTGCAGAATTTTTTTTAAAACGACAGGGGCGTGCAAGAGATGCTGTTGGTGGCCAGAAAAATTGCGGGACACTTTCGGCGTACAGGCACCACGTACAGAAGACTGGAGCACCACCAAAAACTACTGAACCTGCCCTGCCATCATCTGAAGCAAGAAGTGGTAACGAGGTGGAATTCAACCCTCTATATGCTTCAGAGGTTGGAGGAGCAGCAAAAGGCCATTCAAGCCTATACAATTGAGCACGATATAGGAGGTGGAATGCACCTGTCTCAAGTGCAGTGGAGAATGATTTCAACGTTGTGCAAGGTTCTGATGCCCTTTGAACTTGCCACACGTGAAGTCAGTTCAGACACTGCCAGCCTGAGTCAGGTCATTCCCCTCATCAGGCTTTTGCAGAAGAAGCTGGAGGCATTGAAGAAGGAGCTAAAAGGGAGCGATTCCGCTAGGCATGTGGGACTTGTGGATGCAGCCCTTAATTCGCTTAACAAGGATTCACGGGATTTCTGTTGAAATCAGAGCACTACATTTTGGCCACCGTGCTCGATCCTAGATTTAAAGCCTACCTTGGATCTCTCTTTCCGGCAGACACAAGTCTGCTGGGGTTGAAAGACCTGCTGGTGACAAAATTGTCAAGTCAAGCGGAACGCGACCTGTCAACATCTCCTCCTTCACATTCTCCCGCAACTGGGGGTGCGAGGAAAAGGCTCAGAATTCCGAGCCCACCCGCTGGCGGTGATGCAGGGCAGTCTGGAGCGACTGCTGATGCTGACATCTGGTCCGGACTGAAGGACCTGACAACGATTACGGACATGTCGTCTACTGTCACTGCATATGATTCTCTCAACATTGATAGAATGGTGGAGGATTATATGAGTGACCGCATCCAAGTAGGCACGTCACACAGTCCGTACTTATACTGGCAGGAAAAAGAGGCAATTTGGAGGCCCTTGCACAAACTGGCTTTATTCTACCTAAGTTGCCCTCCCACAAGTGTGTACTCCGAAAGAGTGTTTAGTGCCGCCGCTCACCTTGTCAGCAATCGGCGTACGAGGTTACATCCAGAAAATGTGGAGAAGATGATGTTCATTAAAATGAATTATAATCAATTCCTCCGCGGAGACATTGACCAGCAGCAATTGCCTCCACAAAGTACACAGGGAGCAGAGATGGTGGATTCCAGTGGGGACGAATTGATAATCTGTGAGGAGGGGGATGTACACGGTGATATATCGGAGGGTGAAGATGAGGTGGACATCTTGCCTCTGTAGAGCCAGTTTGTGCAAGGAGAGATTAATTGCTTCTTTTTTGGGGGGGGGTCCAAACCAACCCGTCATATCAGTCACAGTCGTGTGGCAGACCCTGTCACTGAAATGATGGGTTGGTTAAAGTGTGCATGTCCTGTTTTGTTTATACAACATAAGGGTGGGTGGGAGGGCCCAAGGACAATTCCATCTTGCACCTCTTTTTTCTTTTCTTTTTCTGTGCATCATGTGCTGATTGGGGAGGGTTTTTTGGAAGGGACATCCTGCGTGACACTGCAGTGCCACTCCTAGATGGGCCCGGTGTTTGTGTCGGCCACTAGGGTCGCTAATCTTACTCACACAGTCAGCTACCTCATTGCGCCTCTTTTTTTCTTTGCGTCATGTGCTGTTTGGGGAGGGTTTTTTGGAAGGGACATCCTGCGTGACACTGCAGTGCCACTCCTAGATGGGCCCGGTGTTTGTGTCGGCCACTAGGGTCGCTAATCTTACTCACACAGCTACCTCATTGCGCCTCTTTTTTTCTTTGCGTCATGTGCTGTTTGGGGAGGGTTTTTTGGAAGGGCCATCCTGCGTGACACTGCAGTGCCACTCCTAGATGGGCCCGGTGTTTGTGTCGGCCACTAGGGTCGCTAATCTTACTCACACAGCTACCTCATTGCGCCTCTTTTTTTCTTTGCGTCATGTGCTGTTTGGGGAGGGTTTTTTGGAAGGGACATCCTGCGTGACACTGCAGTGCCACTCCTAGATGGGCCCGGTGTTTGTGTCGGCCACTAGGGTCGCTTATCTTACTCACACAGCGACCTCGGTGCAAATTTTAGGACTAAAAATAATATTGTGAGGTGTGAGGTATTCAGAATAGACTGAAAATGAGTGTAAATTATGGTTTTTGAGGTTAATAATACTTTGGGATCAAAATGACCCCCAAATTCTATGATTTAAGCTGTTTTTTAGTGTTTTTTGAAGAAAACACCCGAATCCAAAACACACCCGAATCCGACAAAAAAAATTCGGTGAGGTTTTGCCAAAACGCGTTCGAACCCAAAACACGGCCGCGGAACCGAACCCAAAACCAAAACACAAAACCCGAAAAATTTCAGGCGCTCATCTCTAGTTTGAACCACTTCAAACGGTGGAGTTAAAATATCTCACTTGGAAGGTGGTCATGTTATTAGCCTTGGCTTCAGCTAGGCGAGTGTCGGAATTGGCGGCTTTGTCTCATAAAAGCCTCTATCTGGTTTTCCATATAGATAGGGTGGAATTGCGGACCCGTCCTCAATTCTTGCCTAAGGTGGTGTCATCTTTTCATATCAACCAACCTATTGTGGTGCCTGTGGCTACAAGAGATTTGGAGGATTCCGAGTCCCTTGATGTAGTCAGGGCTTTGAAAATTTATGTGGCCAGAACGGCTAGAGTCAGGAAAACAGAAGCACTGTTTGTCCTATATGCAGCCAACAAGGTTGGCGCCCCTGCTTTGAAGCAGACTATTGCTCGCTGGATCTGTAACACGATTCAGCAGGCGCATTCTACGGCTGGATTGCTGTTACCACTAGGAAGCTGGGCTCGTCTTGGGCGGCTGCCCGAGGGGTCTCGGCACTACAACTGTGCCGAGCTGCTACTTGGTCGGGTTCAAACACCTTTGCAAAGTTCTATAAGTTTTATACCCTGGCTGAGGAGGACCTAAGGTTTGCTCATTCGGTGCTGCAGAGTCATCCGCACTCTCCTGCCCGTTTGGGAGCTTTGGTATAATCCCCATGGTCCTTACGGAGTCCCCAGCATCCTTTAGGACGTTAGAGAAAATAAGATTTTAAACCTACCGGTAAATCTTTTTCTCGTAGTCCGTAGAGGATGCTGGGCGCCCGTCCCAAGTGCAGACTACTTCTGCGAGACTTGTATATAGTTTTGCTTACATAAGGGTTATGTTATAGTTTCATCAGGTTGGACTGATGCTACGTTGTTTTTTCATACTGTTAACTGTTTAATAGAAACACAAGTTATACGGTGTGATTGGTGTGGCTGGTATGAATCTTGCCCTTGGATTAACAAAAATCCTTTCCTCGTACTGTCCGTCTCCTCTGGGCACAGTTTCTCTAACTGAGGTCTAGAGGAGGGGCATAGAGGGAGGAGCCCGTGCCCACCCAGACCTAAAGTCTTTCTTAAAGTGCCCATGTCTCCTGCAGAGCCCGTCTATCCCCATGGTCCTTACGGAGTCCCCAGCATCCTCTACGGACTACGAGAAAAAGATTTACCGGTAGGTTTAAAATCTTATTTTTTTTTTCAAGTGCAAGTAGCTTCATATAGTTAGAAATCTCATAGTTTTTTTGCAGGATCAAATAGTCAATGAGTAGGATGTTTGATGCAACAGGTTATAAGGTTTGAATTCTGGATATGACAGTATATTGAAATGTGGTATTTAATAAAGAGTATTGTAACTGAATACCAATGAGCTCCCATGTTAAGTTCATGAATGTGGTATAAAAAGAATTTGTGTCCAAATCCATTTTCTTGCAGTGTTATATAAATGTGTGTGTATAACATACAACAATGAAAAAAAAGCACTTCCTAGTGCAGTGGTGGCCAATGTGTGGCTCTTGAGCCACACGTGGCTCTTTCTTCTCACTGATGTGGCTCCCGACAGTCTGCACTCTACACACTTTGACACGCGGCCGGCTCCCACCTTGCAGGGCTGCTGGGAGTGGAGGCAGGAGTACCATGCCGACACTACATCATGACCATGGTCCCTTCCCTGTCTAGGACTCCTGCTATTGCCGTGAAGAAGCGGCACCTGTTGTGGTCTCACTGTACGCCAACTCACTGTCATGCTACCAGTGACCAGAGAGGGGAGAGATAGAGGGAGAGGATGCTGAAAGACACAGAGTGAAGGGGGAGGGGGGGGGGATGGCAGGCTGGGAGGCAGATGGAAGGGGGAACAGGCAGAGAGGCACAGAGTGAAGGGGAGCTGGCTGAGAGGCACAGACGGAAGGGGAAGTCAGCTGAGAGGCACAGTGTGAAGGGGGCAGGCTGAAAGGCACAGAGTGTAGGTGAAGCAGACTGAGAGACACAGAGTGAAAACGGAGCATGCTGAGAGACAGAATAAATCGGGGGCAGGCTGAGAGGCTCAGAGTGAAGGAGGGCAGGCTGAGAGGCACAGAGTGAAGGGGGAGACTGTGAGGCTGTGTTGTTTCAGTGTATTATATGTGGATCTTTATTGTTTCAGTGTTTCTCGCCCCCCAGTTTGACTAAAAATGGGGGTGTGACACATGGTCATGCTCCTACAAACGTTATACCAAAGGTGGATGCACAACAATGGGGTGTGGCCTTGTGCCAGTTGGGCCACGCCCCACTTTTTGCATGCGCACCTTTGGTGTGAGCATAATACCGACTCTTTGAGTTGATTACAGATATTTTTGCGCTCCTTCCCTCTGACTGGTTGACCACCCCTGTCCTAGTGCAATAAAAGACTTCTTGTTCGCATCCAAACCAGTATATAATTCAATCCACACCTACCATATGTGTAGGTAAAAGGTACATTTTTGCCAAAGACAGCTTTCAAATATCCTAGGTCTCATGTGCTCAGTGAATCCAGCAATATACCCAGTGAAAGAAATAATATTGGTGGTGAGGTATATTAATTAAAAAAGAAATTTATTCACAAACATATCCATACATACATATAACTTTCGGAAAAAGAGCTTAGTAGAAATTTCAAATTAATGAGCAGAGTTTCCTGGAACAGCCCAATGGGTGAAATCCCTCAACGCGTTTCATCCAGAAGATACAATAAGCTTCAGTAGGACTTCAACATGAGGATCAATCTTGCACAATCTGATGCTGGCCTGCAACCCCCACAACCTGGCAGCTGGTGAGGGCATGTTTGGCCTAAGCTCCCGGTCTACTTCCAGTATAAATCTACTTTGGAGGTCCCCAGTCATAGATAAGTGGCCCACCACGTCAAGGCAATACTGGAGGTCATACCTGCATTTGGGTATGGCTCCCTGCTACCCTGCCAATCTCTACTGCCTGCTGCCGAAGTCTGTCTGCAACGGACTACTGCCCCCTTGGTTGGCTCTCTCGGACCCGCCGGTTGGTTCCTGGACACCGATGGTGCTGGCTGGTCTGCACCCGGTACTGGTAGAGCCGGAGGCAGCTGCCATCTTGGACGCCTTTGTGCTGCAGGAGTTCCAGCGCTGACCTCTATTGTCAGATGAGGTATTTCTTGCTGCTTTATATCCAGCAGCTGGGTGCATTTTCCCTACCTTAGCTTCACATCCCTCTGCACCACCTCCACTGCTGTCTCAACCCCTGTGTCCCCACGTCCCCCTTAGGACTAAAATGAGATATATACATGATTACATGGGTTTGTGAGTGTTTATGGTTTTAAGTGTGGTGTAGGGGCTAATGAGGTTTGGCTACTGCTGCATTAGAGATTCATGCAATTAAGAGATATGGGCTTCACAGACTGGCTTGCGGACTCCGAAGGTGCAATCCAAACAGACTCCAGTGGTTCTCTTACTTTTTTGGATCACGGCGCCCTAGAGTATCACAATATTTTTCATTTTCACGGCACCCGTAGGCTGAAAGTTTCTTACTGAGAAATTTAGAAAGAAATATTACATGAAGTAAATTGTGTTTATAAGTCATCCTTAGGTTCAGTTGTGTGGTGAGGGACAAGATTTGCTTCTGTTTGTCCACATATTTTATGATTAGTAGCCACTGCTCTGGTTTTTCCTATTACATTGACCATAAATCATTTCAATTGGTCCTGAATTATCATTCCAAGTCACCCCTGCAAGTGTCCTGAGGCACCCCAGGGTGCCAAGGCACACAGTTTGAGAACCACTGCCCTACTCACTGCAGGAGATGTCAATACCCTATATCAATAATAGTGTTCCTTGTGTAACCTTGCGTTCCCGCTAGGCTGGGCATGCAGCCAGAGTGATGGAAAGGGGGCATGTCATGAGGCCACACCCCTTTCTGAGGGGGCGCGCACAGCTGTGCCCTCCTTGGTGCCCAGCACTCTGCCCTAAAAAATTGTGAGCACAAATAAATATGAAATAAATATGAGTTGTTCATTACAGACACAAGCAGCCTAGGAGTATTTACAACACACTAGCTAAGGGTGAATGAATAATGAATTTTGCAAGTTTAGCTTTTCTGAATAAACTATATTTCTCTAACGTCCTAGTGGATGCTGGGGACTCCGTCAGGACCATGGGGAATAGCGGCTCCGCAGGAGACAGGGCACAAAAAGTAAGCTTTTAGGATCACATGGTGTGTACTGGCTCCTCCCCCCATGACCCTCCTCCAAGCCTCAGTTAGGTTTTTGTGCCCGTCCGAGCAGGGTGCAATCTAGGTGGCTCTCTTAAAGAGTTGCTTAGAAAAAGTTTTTAGGTTCTTTATTTTCAGTGAGTCCTGCTGGCAACAGGCTCACTGCATCGAGGGACTTAGGGGAGAGAAGTGAACTCACCTGCGTGCAGGATGGATTGGCTTCTTAGGCTACTGGACACCATTAGCTCCAGAGGGAGTCGGAACACAGGTCTCGCCCTGGGGTTCGTCCCGGAGCCGCGCCGCCGACCCCCCTTGCAGATGCTGAAGATTGAAGAGGTCCGGAACCAGGCGGCAGAAGACTTTCAGTCTTCATCAGGTAGCGCACAGCACTGCAGCTGTGCGCCATTGTTGTCAGCACACTTCACACAGCGGTCACGGAGGGTGCAGGGCGCGGGGGGGGGGCGCCCTGGGCAGCAATGTATAATACCTGTATGGCGAAAAATACATCACATATAGCCCTTGAGGCTATATGGATGTATTTAACCCCTGCCAGATATCACAGACTCCGGAGAAGAAGCCCGCCGAAAAGGGGGCGGGGCCTATTCTCCTCAGCACACAGCGCCATTTTCCCTCACAGAAATGCTGGTGGGAAGGCTCCCATGCTCTCCCCTGCACTGCACTACAGAAACAGGGTTAAAACAGAGAGGGGGGGCACTGATTTGGCGATATGAATATATATTAAAATGCTATAAGGGAGGAACACTTATATAAAGGTTGTCCCTGTATAATTATAGCGTTTTGGTGTGTGCTGGCAAACTCTCCCTCTGTCTCCCCAAAGGGCTAGTGGGTCCTGTCCTCTATCAGAGCATTCCCTATGTGTGTGCTGTATGTCGGTACGTGTGTGTCGACATGTATGAGGAAAATGTTGGTGAGGAGGCGGAGCAAATTGCCTGTAATGGTGATGTCACTCTCTAGGGAGTCGACACCGGAATGGATGGCTTATTTATGGAATTACGTGATAATGTCAACACGCTGCAAGCCGGTTGACGACATGAGACGGCCGGCGAACAAATTAGTACCTGTCCAGGCGTCTCAAACACCGTCAGGGGCTGTAAAACGCCCATTTACCTCAGTCGGTCGACACAGACCCAGACACGGACACTGATTTCAGTGTCGACGGTGAAGAAACAAACGTATTTTCCTTTAGGGCCACACGTTAAGGGCAATGAAGGAGGTGTTACATATTTCTGATACTACAAGTACCACAAAAAAGGGTATTATGTGGGATGTGAAAAAACTACCTGTAGTTTTTCCTGAATCAGATAAATTAAATGAAGTGTGTGATGATGCGTGGGTTTCCCCCGATAGAAAATTATTGGCGGTATACCCTTTCCCGCCAGAAGTTAGGGCGCGTTGGGAAACACCCCTTAGGGTGGATAAGGCGCTCACATGCTTATCAGAACAAGTGGCGGTACCATCTACAGATAGGGCCGTACTTAAGAAGCCAGCTGATAGGAGGCTGGAAAATATCCTAAAAAGTATACACACACATGCTGGTGTTATACTGCGACCAGCGATCGCCTCAGCCTGGATGTGCAGAGCTGAGGTGGCTTGGTCGGATTCCCTGACTAAAAATATTGATACCCTTGACAGGGACAGTATTTTATTGACTATAGAGCATTTAAAGGATGCATTTCTATATATGCGAGATGCGCAGAGGGATATTTGCACTCTGGCATCAAGAGTAAATGCGATGTCCATATCTGCAAGAAGATGTTTATGGACACGACAGTGGTCAGGTGATGCAGATTCCAAACGGCACAAAGATGTATTGCCGTATAAAGGGGAGGAATTATTTGGGGTCGGTCCATGGGACCTGGTGGCCACGGCAACTGCTGGAAAATCCACCGTTTTTTACCCTAAGTCACATCTCTGCAGAAAAAGACACCGTCTTTTCAGCCTCAGTCCTTTCGTCCCTATAAGAGTCATATCTGCCCAGGGATAGAGGAAAGGGAAGAAGACTGCAGCAGGCAGCCCATTCCCAGGAACAGAAGCCCTCCACTGCTTCTACCAAGTTCTCAGCATGACGCTGGGACCGTACAGGACCCCTTGATCCTACAAGTAGTATCCAAGGGGTACAGATTGGAATGTCGAGACGTTTCCCCCTCGCAGGTTCCTGTAGTCTGCTGTACCAATGTCTCCCTCCGACAGGGAGGCAGTATTGAAAACAATTCACAAGCTGTATTCCCAGCAGGTGATAATAAAATTACCCCTCCTACAACAAGGAAAGGGGTATTATTCCACACTATATGGTGGTACTGAAGCCAGAAGGCTAGGTGAGACCTCTTCTAAATCTGAAATATTTGAACACTTACAAAGGTTCAAATCCAGATGCAGTCACTCAGAGCAGTGATAGCGAACCGGGAAGAAGGGGACTATATGGTGTCCCGGGACATCAGGGATGCTTACCTCCATGTCCCAAAATTTGCCTTTCTCACCAAGGGTACCTCAGGTTCGTGGTACAGAACTGTCACTATCAGTTTCAGACGATGCCGTTGGATTGTCCAAGGCACCCCGGGTCCTTACCAAGGTAATGACCGAAATGAGGATTCGTCTTCAAAGAAAATGGACGACCTCCTGATAAGAACAAGGTCCAGAGAACAGTTGGAGGTCGGAGTAGCACTATCTCAAGTAGTTCTACGACAGCACGGGTGGATTCTAAATATTCCAAAACCGCAGTTGTTCCGACGACACGTCTGCTGGTCCTAGGGATGATTCTGGACACAGTCCAGAAAAAGGTGTTTCTCCCAGAGGAGAAAGCCAGGGAGTTATCCGAGCTAATCGGGATCCTCCTAAAACCAGGAAAAGTGTCAGTGCATCATTGCACAAGAGTCCTGGTAAAAATGGTGGCTTATTACGAAGCGATTCCATTCGGCAGATTTCACGCAAGAACTCTTCAGTGGGATCTGCTGGACAAATGGTCCGGATCGCATCTTCAGATGCATCAGCGGATTACCCTATATCCAAGGACAAGGGTGTCTCTCCTGTGGTGATTACAGAGTGCTCATCTTCTAGAGGGCCGCAGATTCGGCATTCAGGATTGGATGCTGGTGACCACGGAGGCCAGCCTGAGAGGCTGAGGAGCAGTCACACAGGGAAAAAATTTCCAGGGAGTGTGATCAAGTCTGGAGAATTCTCTCCACATAAATATACTGGAGCTAAGAGCAAATTTATATTGCTCTAAGCTTAGCAAGACCTCTGCTTCAAGGTCAGCCGGTATTGATCCAGTGGGATAACATCACGGCAGTCGCCCACGTAAACAGAAAGGGCGGCACAAGAAGCAGGAGGGCAGTGGCAAAACTGCAAGGATTTTTCGCTAGGCGGAAAATCATGTGATAGCACTGTCAGCAGTGTTCATTCCGGGAGTGGACGACTGGGAAGCAGACTTCCTCAGCAGGCACGACCTCCACCCGGGAGAGTGGGAACTTCATCGGGAAGTTTTCCGCATGATTGTGAACCGTTGGGAAAGACCAAAGGTGGACATGATGGCGTCCCGCCCGAACAAAAAACGGGACAGGTATTGCGCCAGGTCACGAGACCTTCAGGCGATAGCTGTGGACGTCCTGGTAACACCGTGGGTGTAACAGTCGGTGTATGTGTTCCCTCCTCTGCTTCTCATAACCAAGGTATTGAGAATTATAAGACGTAAAGGAGTAAGAACTATACTCGTGGCTCCGGATTGGCCAAGAGGGACTTGGTACCCGGAACTTCAAGAGATGCTCACAGAGGACTAATGGCCTCGGGAGCTAAGAAGGGACTTGCTTCAGCAAGTACCATGTCTGTTCCAAGACTTACCGCGGCTGCGTTTGACGGCATGGCGGTTGAACGCCGGATCCTAAGGGAAAAGGCATTTCGGAAGAGGTCATACCTACCCTGGTCAAAGCCAGGAAGGAGGTGACCGCACAACGTTATCACCACATGTGGTGAAAATATGTTGCGTGGGTGAGGCCAGGAAGGCCCCACGAAGAAATTTCAATTAGGTCGATTTCTGCACTTCCTGCAAACAGGAGTGTCTATGAGCCTCAAATTGGGGTCCATTAAGGTTCAAGTTTCGGCCCTGTAGATTTTCTTCCAGAAAGAATTGGCTTCGGTTCCTGAAGTCCAGACGTTTGTCAAGGGAGTATTGCATATACAGCCCCTTTTGTGCCTCCAGTGGCACCGTGGGATCTCAACGTAGTGTTGGGATTCCTCAAATCATATTGGTTTGAACTGCTCAAATCTGTGGATTTGAAATATCTCACATGGAAAGTGACCATGCTGTTGGCCCTGGCCTCGGCCAGGCGATTGTCAGAATTGGCGGCTTTGTCTTACAAATCCATATTTAATTTTCCATTCGGACAGGGCAGAACTGCGGACTTGTCCCCAGTTTCTTCCTAAGGTGGTGTCAGCGTTTCACCTGAAACAACCTATTGTGGTGCCTGCGGCTACTAGGGACTTGGAGGACTCCAAGTTGCTAGACGTTGTCAGGGCCCTGAAAATATATATATATATATATATATATATATATAATTCCAGGACGGCAGGAGTCAGAAAGTCTGACTTGCTGTTTATATTGTATGCACCCAAAAAGCTGGGTGCTCCTGCTTCTAAGCAGACTATTGCTCGTTGGATTTGTAGTACAATTCAGCTTGCACATTCTGTGGCAGGCCTGCCACAGCCAAAATCTGTAAATGCCCATTCCACAAGGAAGGTGGGCTCATCTTGGGCGGCTGCCCGAGGGGTCTCGGCTTTACAACTTTGCCGAGCAGCTACGTGGTCAGGGGGGAACACGTTTGTAAAATTCTACAAATTTGATACCCTGGCTGAGGAGGACCTGGAGTTTCTCTCATTCGGTGCTGCAGAGTCATCCGCACTTTCCCGCCCGTTTGGGAGCTTTGGTATAATCCCCATGGTCCTGACGGAGTCCCCAGCATCCACTAGGACGTTAGAGAAAATAAGATTTTACTTACCGATAAATCTATTTCTCGTAGTCCGTAGTGGATGCTGGGCGCCCATCCCAAGTGCGGATTGTCTGCATTACTTGTACATAATTATTGTTACAAAAATCGGGTTGTTATTGTTGTGGGCCATCTTTTCAGAGGCTCCTTCGTTGTTATCATACTGTTAACTGGGTTCAAATCACAGGTTGTACGGTGTGATTGGTGTGGCTGGTATGAGTCTTACCCGGGATTCAAGATCCTTCCTTATTGTGTACGCTCGTCCGGGCACAGTACCTAACTGAGGCTTGGAGGAGGGTCATGGGGGGAGGAGCCAGTACACACCATGTGATCCTAAAAGCTTACTTTTTGTGCCCTGTCTCCTGCGGAGCCGCTATTCCCCATGGTCCTGACGGAGTCCCCAGCATCCACTACGGACTACGAGAAATAGATTTATCGGTAAGTAAAATCTTATTAATATTGTGTATTAAGTTAAAATCTCTCAGCACTGTTATGTTTCCTTATTTCAAGCCCTGGAGCACTGATTAAGCTGTTAGATATATGGAATGGCACATTGATAATAAATATATCTTCTCAGCCTATTTTATGGGAGACAAACAGTAATTCACTCTCCACCCAAATACTGTTGTGAAGTCTGAATGACTGTTGGAAAAAGCCCCATTGCACAGAGATTATTTAATTACTATGGCATGCAGAAGCAGTCCCAACGCTAGCTGGCTGGGATCGTCTTTGTTTTGGCAGCTTCAAGTTGAGGCACTGAGGTGAGGCTGCCAATTCAGGTGCTGCCAGGGTTCTATTAGAGTAAAACCGAGTAAAACCGAGTAAAACCGAATCCGCTCATCACTAGGTTCTATACTACTGGACATGTAGCTTAATACACAGCAGCTTAGCAGAGGTGGCACAGTGAGTGCACACAGTCACACAATTATTTGCCACTGCAGCTGATTTCTACATATAGGGATAAGAGGTTCTCATTCTTTCCAGCGAGCATTGCTCCCCTGGCGACAGTGACATCTACTGGGCCTGGACAAAATGACTTTAGCCTCAAAAGATTTATATAGAGGAAAATACAAAGGTTACACATACAGTAGGGGCAGATTCAATTACCAATGGTGTAAATCTCGCACATAATGATCTAGGAATAAAGCTCAGAGCTATTACATTTTTCTGCATTTTATCCACGCGGTAAAACCGCAGGTAACGCGCAGTAGCCCATACTGTAGATTCCGTGTTGAGTGCTGGATTCAATGTGTTTCCCCACACAGTAAGCTCCAGAGGGTGCATTTAACACAGATTTTACCATGTAGCGCCTGAGGCTTATTGTGTGGGGTAGCAGGCCTTAATGGCAGGAATTGGATCTGCCGCATAATTTTTATTCTGTTTTTCTGCATAAGCAATAATGATGATTAGGGATTTCGCATTGTCATTTTGCCTGTCACCAGATGCAATATACAATGTTATTGCCTGGCATGCATGTTGTTATGCCAATGGTAAAGTGTAGTAAGTTCAGCAATTCGGTAGATTGTGATATGTCTGTAATAGTGCTCAGTAGGATGCAGGGTTAGTAGGCATTAAGGTCAGTGTCTAGGCCTCATACTTGACTGTGTTATCACACATTATATAAGAAAGGTTTTCTTCAATAAAACTCACTCTGAACTGGGTGGTGGTGCTGCCATGTGTAATCAGTATATATGTACAAAAAGCAGGAGGAAAGAACTCACCAGAGTTTACAGTGTAAATCAATAATATGTATGAATATATTAAAATTAGAGATGTGCACTTGAAATTTTTCGGGTTTTGTGTTTTGGTTTTGGGTTCGGTTCCGCGGCCGTGTTTTGGGTTCGACCGCGTTTTGGCAAAACCTCACCGAATTTTTTTTGTCGGATTCGGGTGTGTTTTGGATTCGGTGTTTTTTTCAAAAAACACTAAAAAACAGCTTAAATCATAGAATTTGGGGGTCATTTTGATCCCAAAGTATTATTAACCTCAAAAACCATAATTTCCACTCATTTTCAGTCTATTCTGAATACCTCACACCTCACAATATTATTTTTAGTCCTAAAATTTGCACCGAGGTCGCTGGATGACTAAGCTAAGCGACCCTAGTGGCCGACACAAACACCTGGCCCATCTAGGAGTGGCACTGCAGTGTCACGCAGGATGTCCCTTCCAAAAAACCCTCCCCAAACAGCACATGACGCAAAGAAAAAAAGAGGCGCAATGAGGTAGCTGTGTGAGTAAGAAAAGCGACCCTAGTGGCCGACACAAACACCGGGCCCATCTAGGAGTGGCACTGCAGTGTCACGCAGGATGTCCCTTCCAAAAAACCCTCCCCAAACAGCACATGACGCAAAGAAAAAAAGAGGCGCAATGAGGTAGCTGTGTGAGTAAGATAAGCGACCCTAGTGGCCGACACAAACACCGGGCCCATCTAGGAGTGGCACTGCAGTGTCACGCAGGATGTCCCTTCCAAAAAACCCTCCCCAAACAGCACATGACGCAAAGAAAAAAAGAGGCGCAATGAGGTAGCTGTGTGAGTAAGATAAGCGACCCTAGTGGCCGACACAAACACCGGGCCCATCTAGGAGTGGCACTGCAGTGTCACGCAGGATGTCCCTTCCAAAAAACCCTCCCCAAACAGCACATGACGCAAAGAAAAAAAGAGGCGCAATGAGGTAGCTGTGTGAGTAAGATAAGCGACCCTAGTGGCCGACACAAACACCGGGCCCATCTAGGAGTGGCACTGCAGTGTAACGCAGGATGTCCCTTCCAAAAAACCATCCCCAAACAGCACATGACGCAAAGAAAAAAAGAGGCGCAATGAGGTAGCTGTGTGAGTAAGATAAGCGACCCTAGTGGCCGACACAAACACCGGGCCCATCTAGGAGTGGCACTGCAGTGTCACGCAGGATGTCCCTTCCAAAAAACCCTCCCCAAACAGCACATGACGCAAAGAAAAAAAGAGGCGCAATGAGGTAGCTGTGTGAGTAAGATAAGCGACCCTAGTGGCCGACACAAACACCGGGCCCATCTAGGAGTGGCACTGCAGTGTCACGCAGGATGTCCCTTCCAAAAAACCCTCCCCAAACAGCACATGACGCAAAGAAAAAAAGAGGCGCAATGAGGTAGCTGTGTGAGTAAGATAAGCGACCCTAGTGGCCGACACAAACACCGGGCCCATCTAGGAGTGGCACTGCAGTGTCACGCAGGATGTCCCTTCCAAAAAACCCTCCCCAAACAGCACATGACGCAAAGAAAAAAAGAGGCGCAATGAGGTAGCTGTGTGAGTAAGATAAGCGACCCTAGTGGCCGACACAAACACCGGGCCCATCTAGGCGTGGCACTGCAGTGTCACGCAGGATGGCCCTTCCAAAAAACACTCCCCAAACAGCACATGACGCAAAGAAAAAAAGAGGCGCAATGAGGTAGCTGTGTGAGTAAGATAAGCGACCCTAGTGGCCGACACAAACACCGGGCCCATCTAGGAGTGGCACTGCAGTGTCACGCAGGATGGCCCTTCCAAAAAACACTCCCCAAACAGCACATGACGCAAATAAAAATGAAAGAAAAAAGAGGTGCAAGATGGAATTGTCCTTGGGCCCTCCCACCCACCCTTATGTTGTATAAACAGGACATGCACACTTTAACCAACCCATCATTTCAGTGACAGGGTCTGCCACACGACTGTGACTGAAATGACGGGTTGGTTTGGACCCCCACCTAAAAAGAAGCAATTAATCTCTCCTTGCACAAACTGGCTCTACAGAGGCAAGATGTCCACCTCATCATCATCCTCCGATATATCACCGTGTACATCCCCCTCCTCACAGATTATCAATTCGTCCCCACTGGAATCCACCATCTCAGCTCCCTGTGTACTTTGTGGAGGCAATTGCTGCTGCTCAATGTCTCCACGGAGGAATTGATTATAACTCATTTTAATGAACATCATCTTCTCCACATTTTCTGGATGTAACCTCGTACGCCGATTGCTGACAAGGTGAGCGGCGGCACTAAACACTCTTTCGGAGTACACACTTGTGGGAGGGCAACTTAGGTAGAATAAAGCCAGTTTGTGCAAGGGCCTCCAAATTGCCTCTTTTTCCTGCCAGTATAAGTACGGACTGTGTGACGTGCCTACTTGGATGCGGTCACTCATATAATCCTCCACCATTCTTTCAATGGTGAGAGAATCATATGCAGTGACAGTAGACGACATGTCCGTAATCGTTGTCAGGTCCTTCAGTCCGGACCAGATGTCAGCATCAGCAGTCGCTCCAGACTGCCCTGCATCACCGCCAGCGGGTGGGCTCGGAATTCTGAGCCTTTTCCTCGCACCCCCAGTTGCGGGAGAATGTGAAGGAGGAGATGTTGACAGGTCGCGTTCCGCTTGACTTGACAATTTTCTCACCAGCAGGTCTTTGAACCCCAGCAGACTTGTGTCTGCCGGAAAGAGAGATCCAAGGTAGGCTTTAAATCTAGGATCGAGCATGGTGGCCAAAATGTAGTGCTCTGATTTCAACAGATTGACCACCCGTGAATCCTTGTTAAGCGAATTAAGGGCTCCATCCACAAGTCCCACATGCCTAGCGGAATCGCTCTGTGTTAGCTCCTCCTTCAATGTCTCCAGCTTCTTCTGCAAAAGCCTGATGAGGGGAATGACCTGACTCAGGCTGGCAGTGTCTGAACTGACTTCACGTGTGGCAAGTTCAAAGGGCATCAGAACCTTGCACAATGTTGAAATCATTCTCCACTGCGCTTGAGACAGGTGCATTCCACCTCCTATATCGTGCTGAATTGTATAGGCTTGAATGGCCTTTTGCTGCTCCTCCAACCTCTGAAGCATATAGAGGGTTGAATTCCACCTCGTTACCACTTCTTGCTTCAGATGATGGCAGGGCAGGTTCAGTTGTTTTTGGTGGTGCTCCAGTCTTCTGTACGTGGTGCCTGTACGCCGAAAGTGTCCCGCAATTCTTCTGGCCACCGACAGCATCTCTTGCACACCCCTGTCGTTTTTTAAAAAATTCTGCACCACCAAATTCAAGGTATGTGCAAAACATGGGACGTGCTGGAATTTGCCCATATTTAATGCACACACAATATTGCTGGCGTTGTCCGATGCCACAAATCCACAGGAGAGTCCAATTGGGGTAAGCCATTCCGCGATGATCTTCCTCAGTTGCCGTAAGAGGTTTTCAGCTGTGTGCGTATTCTGGAAAGCGGTGATACAAAGCGTAGCCTGCCTAGGAAAGAGTTGGCGTTTGCGAGATGCTGCTACTGGTGCCGCCGCTGCTGTTCTTGCGGCGGGAGTCCATACATCTACCCAGTGGGCTGTCACAGTCATATAGTCCTGACCCTGCCCTGCTCCACTTGTCCACATGTCCGTGGTTAAGTGGACATTGGGTACAACTGCATTTTTTAGGACACTGGTGAGTCTTTTTCTGACGTCCGTGTACATTCTCGGTATCGCCTGCCTAGAGAAGTGGAACCTAGATGGTATTTGGTAACGGGGGCACACTGCCTCAATAAATTGTCTAGTTCCCTGTGAACTAACGGCAGATACCGGACGCACGTCTAACACCAACATAGTTGTCAAGGCCTCAGTTATCCGCTTTGCAGCAGGATGACTGCTGTGATATTTCATCTTCCTCGCAAAGGACTGTTGGACAGTCAATTGCTTACTGGAAGTAGTACAAGTGGGCTTACGACTTCCCCTCTGGGATGACGATCGACTCCCAGCAGCAACAACAGCAGCGCCAGCAGCAGTAGGCATTACACTCAAGGATGCATCGGAGGAATCCCAGGCAGGAGAGAACTCGTCAGAATTGCCAGTGACATGGCCTGCAGGACTATTGGCATTCCTGGGTAAGGAGGAAATTGACACTGAGGGAGTTGGTGGGGTGGTTTGCGTGAGCTTGGTTACAAGAGGAAGGGATTTACTGGTCAGTGGACTGCTTCCGCTGTCACCCAAAGTTTTTGAACTTGTCACTGACTTATTATGAATGCGCTGCAGGTGACGTATAAGGGAGGATGTTCCGAGGTGGTTAACGTCCTTACCCCTACTTATTACAGCTTGACAAAAGCAACACACGGCTTGACAAATGTTGTCCGCATTTCTGGTGAAATACTTCCACACCGAAGAGCTGATTTTTTTTGTATTTTGACCAGGCATGTCAATGGCCCTATTCCTCCCACGGACAACAGGTGTCTCCCCGGGTGCCTGACTTAAACAAACCACCTCACCATCAGAATCCTCCTGGTCAATTTCCTCCCCAGCGCCAGCAACACCCATATCCTCCTCATCCTGGTGTACTTCAACACTGACATCTTCAATCTGACTATCAGGAACTGGACTGCGGGAGCTCCTTCCAGCACTTGCAGGGGGCGTGCAAATGGTGGAAGGCGCATGCTCTTCACGTCCAGTGTTGGGAAGGTCAGGCATCGCAACCGACACAATTGGACTCTCCTTGTGGATTTGGGATTTCGAAGAACGCACAGTTCTTTGCGGTGCTTTTGCCAGCTTGAGTCTTTTCAGTTTTCTAGTGAGAGGCTGAGTGCTTCCATCCTCATGTGAAGCTGAACCACTAGCCATGAACATAGGCCAGGGCCTCAGCCGTTCCTTGCCACTCCGTGTGGTAAATGGCATATTGGCAAGTTTACGCTTCTCCTCCGACAATTTTATTTTAGGTTTTGGAGTCCTTTTTTTACTGATATTTGGTGTTTTGGATTTGACATGCTCTGTACTATGACATTGGGCATCGGCCTTGGCAGACGACGTTGCTGGCATTTCATCGTCTCGGCCATGACTAGTGGCAGCAGCTTCAGCATGAGGTGGAAGTGGATCTTGATCTTTCCCTAATTTTGGAACCTCAACATTTTTGTTCTCCATATTTTAATAGGCACAACTAAAAGGCACCTCAGGTAAACAATGGAGATGGATGGATACTAGTATACTTATGGATGGACTGCCGAGTGCCGACACAGAGGTAGCTACAGCCGTGGACTACCGTACTGTGTCTGCTGCTAATATAGACTGGATGATAATGAGATGAAATCAATATATATGTATATATAATATCACTAGTACTGCAGCCGGACAGGTATATATTATATATTTATTATGTAATGACTGATGACGGACCTGCTGGACACTGTCAGCTCAGCAGCACCGCAGACTGCTACAGTAAGCTACTATAGTAGTATGTATAAAGAAGAAAGAAAAAAACAACAACCACGGGTAGGTGGTATACAATTATGGATGGACTGCCGAGTGCCGATACAGAGGTAGCTACAGCCGTGGACTAACGTACTGTGTCTGCTGCTAATATAGACTGGATGATAATGAGATGAAATCAATATATATGTATATATAATATCACTAGTACTGCAGCCGGACAGGTATATATTATATATTTATTATGTAATGACTGATGACGGACCTGCTGGACACTGTCAGCTCAGCAGCACCGCAGACTGCTACAGTAAGCTACTATAGTAGTATGTATAAAGAAGAAAGAAAAAAAAAACAACCACGGGTAGGTGGTATACAATTATGGATGGACTGCCGAGTGCCGACACAGAGGTAGCTACAGCCGTGGACTAACGTACTGTGTCTGCTGATAATATAGACTGGATGATAATGAGATGAAATCAATATATATGTATATATAATATCACTAGTACTGCAGCCGGACAGGTATATATTATATATTTATTATGTAATGACTGATGACGGACCTGCTGGACACTGTCAGCTCAGCAGCACCGCAGACTGCTAAAGTAAGCTGCTATAGTAGTATGTATAAAGAAGAAAGAAAAAAAAAACAACCACGGGTAGGTGGTATACAATTATGGATGGACTGCCGAGTGCCGACACAGAGGTAGCTACAGCCGTGGACTAACGTACTGTGTCTGCTGATAATATAGACTGGATGATAATGAGATGAAATCAATATATATGTATATATAATATCACTAGTACTGCAGCCGGACAGGTATATATATTATATATTTATTATGTAATGACTGATGACGGACCTGCTGGACACTGTCAGCTCAGCAGCACCGCAGACTGCTACAGTAAGCTACTATAGTAGTATGTATAAAGAAGAAAGAAAAAAAAAAAACACGGGTAGGTGCTAGGTGGTATACAATATTATATATATATTATATACAATTATATATATATATATATATATATAATATATATTAAACTCATAAACTGGTGGTGATTATTAAACTGGTGGTCAGGTCACTGGTCACACTATCAGCAACTTGCAAGTAGTACTCCTGAGTCCTAAGCAGACAATCACAATATATATTATACTGGTGGTCAGTGTGGTCACAAACAATGGCAGTGTGGCTGGCACTCTGGCAGCAAAAGTGTGCACTGTACGTTATATGTACTCCTGAGTCCTGAGTCCTGCTCTCAGACTCTAACTGCTCCCCACTGTCAGTGTCTCCCCCACAAGTCAGATAATACAGTCACACTATCTCTCTCTATCACTTCAGCAAGTACTAGTAGTAGTAGTACTCCTCCTAATGCTCCCCAAATTACTACTGTGTCTCTCTCTGTCTCACTCTCTTCTCGAATCTCTATAAACGGAGAGGACGCCAGCCACGTCCTCTCCTTATGAATCTCAATGCACGTGTGAAAAATGGCGGCGACGCGCGGCTCCTTATATAGAATCCGAGTCTCGCGATAGAATCCGAGCCTCGCGAGAATCCGACAGTGTGATGATGACGTTCGGGCGCGCTCGGGTTAACCGAGCAAGGCGGGAAGATCCGAGTCGCTCGGACCCGTGTAAAAAAACATGAAGTTCGGGCGGGTTCGGATTCCGAGGAACCGAACCCGCTCATCTCTAATTAAAATTTTATTAAAGTATTACGATATATAAAATAGATAACACAAATGGCATAAGTACAACAACAAACATCAAATAACACTGAGACACCCAGATCCAATTGATCTGAGATAAATGTTAGCTATTATTACTATTGGGGTCATTCCGACCCGTTCGCCCGCAGCGGGTTGTCGCTGCGGTGAGAACGGGTCCTGAATGCACATGCGCGGCGGCCGCACTGCGCGTGAGCGATGTTGCCCGGTGACAGGGGTCGCCGGGTTAAGTCCTGGAGAACGAAGAAAGCGGTCGCAGAGCCGACCGCAAGAAGATTGACAGAAAGAAGGCGTACCTGGGCGTTGGAGACCGTTTTCGGGGAGTTGTGAAGAAAATGCAGGCGTGTCCTGCAGAACAGAGGGCGGATGTCTGACGTCAAAGCCGGCCCCAGCATCTCTGAGATCGTCGCACAGGGTAAGTATGCCCAGGGCTAGTCCTCTTTTACTTTAAATTTTTTTAGCTTAGCAGGGCTGCACAAGCGATCGCAGCCCTGCTAAGCTAAAATACACTCCCCCATAGGCATGTACTAGTTGATCGCAGCAGCATCAAAAAATTGCTTGCTGCGATCAACTCGGTATGACCACCTATGACTGGAATTAACTAGCAAAAGTGCTACAGTAGTTTAAAGTGGTAGTGAATGTGATTTAGAAAATAGAGAGAATATGTTAATTTAATACCTGCAGATGAAAAGTATAATGGTGTATGAGAAAAATAGGGGTGAAAAAAAATATTCACGCAGATTAAAAATATCCAAGGTCTGTCAATAATGAGAATTATAAATGAAGTTAGTAACCTCAGACGCAAAGGGAGAAGTATTTTCTCACGTACGGGCCTATTTATTAATAGTATTTTACTAAAATAATGTGAAAAAGGATGTTTTCACACCATTTTCACATTATTTTAGTATCACTCCAATGTATTACAGGGCATTTGGTGCAGTTTTCGTGAAAAACAGCTCCAAACCTTTCATTGTCATTTTTTAGTAACCAACATCGCGTTACCCATACTTATAATGGGTAATGCGATATGGCCGAATTTATTTAAAATTTTTTTTTAAAGAAACATTGCAGTGTGCCCTGTGATATTAACGCCAGCCAGGGCTGGCGAAATCACAGGGCAGCACTGCAATAGGCATCCTTTTGCACAGCTTTCTCTGCTCCCCTGGCCAGTGTGATCAGCTGATCACTGGTAAAAAAAAAAAAAAAAACAGTCCCAAGAGCCGGTGATTAGTGCGGGCTGCCGGTCATCGGGACTAACTGTGCACTGCTGTGACCCACGGTGCAGTAAAGAGATGCTGCAAAATGGCAGCTCACTTTACAGCACCAGGGGTCACAGCAGTGCACGGGATGGGGGCGTCACGGTAGTCGCTGCGATGGGGGGTTGACCCGGCGGCGGTGATGTCGGTGGTGTTGGTGCATGCTCAGTAGGACATTTGGGTATTTTTCCTGAAAAATACCCCTATACTGTTGCGGAGTGGCATCGCAGGGACAGAGCTCTCAAACTCTATCTCTGCATGCGATAAATGATACATCCGTGCAATGTAATCAATTATCGCAGTGTGGATTCGGTCGATTTTATCACATGCCATCTGTGATGGTGATAAATCAGCCCCTTAGAGAGAGATTTATCAAATCCTGGAGAGAGATAAAGTGGTATGAGATAAAATACCAGCCAATCAGCTTCAAACTGGGGCTCAACTCTGTAGGGGCCTTCTGATTATCCCCCCGCTCCTTATAGTACTAGAAGCCCCTGTTTCTCACATCGGTGATAGTTGCAACTACATAGTCTACTGTAGTGCTGCTGAAGCCTGCATTCCCGTTATGATTCCGGTTCTGGTGTGATTCTGCCTGATTACAGATCTCGTCTGGTACTGAAGCCATGCCCTCTTCCCTTATTCTGACTTTGCCTAGTAGTTACCTGCCCTCTCCACAGTCTATTATGCACTACAAGTCCCACTACCACTCACTGGAAGAGCTGGATACTTGTGAAAAGAAATCTGCTAAGTACACTAGCGAGTCCTTTCTGCAGCGGGGTACACTGGTATTCCACAGGGAATGACATCGGGGTGTAGAGTTGGATCTTGATCCGAGGCACCAACAGGCTAAAGCTTTGACTGTTCCCAGGATGCATTGCACCACCTCCTCTATATCCCCGCCACTGGGCACTGGAGCTCAGTTTTACCCCTTTCACATCTCCAATGCCGGATCCCACCCAGGAATTAGAAACTGGTCCTTCCCGGGTGGGATCCGGCATTGGAGACTCTCCTACCTCTTCTGCTGGCTTCCAGACCCGGCATATTGTCGGGTTGGTTGCCATATTGGCGGGGGGCGGAGGTGGAGGCGGCGCTGGGAGATGAGCTCATCTCAGCGCCGCCTCTCCCTATCTTGTAAACGGGTCCCGGATCGCCTCGACCCGGGAATCTGTTTACGGAGTCACTGACCCGGTATTCAACCCGGGAATAACACTGCTTATAACCCGGGTCGATACTGGGTTATTTGTGCGGTGTGAAAGGGGTACTAGTAAGTTGGTGCCTGCAGTGCAGGCAGCTAACAGGTGGGGCTGCGCTAGGCAGCCCTGAAAAGAGCTTTTGTAGAAGACTTCAAGGGCCGCAGTACTATTTATGTCAGACTGACATTCTGTGCTGCGGCTCCATCACCTCCCCCCACCAGCGCTGCATACTCCCGCGGCCTGGTTCCCGGGTACTTGCAGCGGTGGCGAACCGGATTTCAGGCACACACCGCTGACGCTCTCCTGGATCGCATGGCTTCACATCGGGGAGGAGGTAAGTGGGACCAGCCGGTAATTCGCGGTCCGGTCGTGGTCCCAGGAGTCGGACCGTGCAGCTGGCGTGGACACTGTACTGCAAAGGGACGCCACTATGTCCACCAGGACAGGGAGCACAGGTCGGATTTACTAAAATCCGTTTATAATAGGCTCCATAGTACCCGGTGGTGAGGACCAGCAGAGGGGATAAGGCGCTGACCTGTAGCCCCTCCCCCAGCTCCGGGCGCCATCTACTGCTGGTGTTCCCACCCTGGAGCTGCATCTCTCTCTCTCCCTCACTCCCTGAAGAGATTTTACTAGCTGGGCTGATCTCCGGGACTGCTGGGTTAAGTCTCCTCTGTAAAGCCGCCTATTTGCGGCTTCAAACGGCACTTCCGGAAGTGTGGCGGAAGCGCCGTTTGAAGCCGCAAATAGGTCTGGGAAAGAGGTCTAATGCTCGCGCACATGTGCAGTAAGGAGCTAGGACATCGGAAGTGTGGCGGAAGCGCCACATTTTTTATAAAAACATAAATATTAGAGTGTATAACATGACCTAAATAATCTTACTGTGTTAGTAAATGGATAAACTAATGCCCTTGACATAGATAATGTGATTTCTATATAGACCTAAGATTGTAATTCTGTCAGTTCATCCTAAACAGGATATGAGGTCATAATTTACTACCTAATTATGGGGGGTATATATAGATGCCATGTCCTGACTTGCCATTATCCCTTGAAGAAGTCTAAAGATGAAACACGTTGGGCTCTCTCTCGGGTAGTCTTCAGTATGCCGACTGACGGGATCCCGGCGCACAGTATACCGGCGCCAGAATAAGCGCAGCGAGCCCGCAAGGGGCTCATTTGCGCTCGCCACACTGTCGGTAATCCGGCGGTCGGGCTCCCGGCGCCGGTATGCTGGTTGCCGGGAGCCCGACTGCCGGCATACCATACTGAACCCCTCTCTCTCTGTGGCCTCCTGAATACTGAGTTAAGAATCTCTCAGCTTATCTCATTTATATATTTATATATTTATTTATTTGGAATATTGAACCTATATGTCCTCAGTTTAAAAGATGTTTTAACATGAGTATTTTTATCGTCATCATCTTTTTATATATATATTATTTTATATGCAGTAATAAACCATATTATTCATTTTTACTCCCGAACATAAGCATCTTTTATATAATTCTTATAGTCCATAGTGATAAAAGGACACCAGTGGTCGCTTGAACCCTTATTTTTGTATATATATATATATATATATATATATATATATTAGTGATGTGCACCGGAAATTTTTCGGGTTTTGTGTTTTGGTTTTGGATTCGGTTCCGCGGACGTGTTTTTGATTCGGACGCGTTTTGGCAAAACCTCCCTGAAATTTTTTTTGTCGGATTCGGGTGTGTTTTGGATTCGGGTGTTTTTTTACAAAAAACCCTCAAAAACAGCTTAAATCATAGAATTTGGGGGTCATTTTGATCCCATAGTATTATTAACCTCAATAACCATAATTTACACTCATTTCCAGTCTATTCTGAACACCTCACACCTCACAATATTATTTTTAGTCCTAAAATTTGCACCGAGGTCGCTGGATGACTAAGCTAAGCGACCCAAGTGGCCGACACAAACACCTGGCCCATCTAGGAGGGGCACTGCAGTGTCAGGCAGGATGGCACTTCAAAAAAATATTCCCCAAACAGCACATGATGCAAAGAAAAAAAGAGGCGCAATGAGGTAGCTGTGTGACTAAGCTAAGCGACCCAAGTGGCCGACACAAACACCTGGCTCATCTAGGAGTGGCACTGCAGTGTCAGACAGGATGGCACTTCAAAAAATAGTCCCCAAACAGCACATGATGCAAAGAAAAAAAAGAGGTGCACCAAGGTCGCTGGATGGCTAAGCTAAGCGACCCAAGTGGCCGACACAAACACCGGGCCCATCTAGGAGTGGCACTGCAGTGTCAGGCAGGATGGCACTTCAAAAAAATTGTCCCCAAACAGCACATGATGCAAAGAAAAAAAGAGGTGCAATGAGGTAGCTGTGTGACTAAGCTAAGCGACCCAAGTGGCCGACACAAACACCTGGCCTATCTAGGAGTGGCACTGCAGTGTCAGGCAGGATGGCAGATTTAAAAAATAGTCCCCAAATAGCACATGATGCAAAGAAAAAAAGAGGTGCCTGACTTAAACAAACCACCTCACCATCAGAATCCTCCTTGTCAATTTCCTCCCCAGCGCCAGCAACACCCATATCCTCATCCTGGTGTACTTCAACAGTGACATCTTCAATTTGACTATCAGGAACAGGACTGCGGGTGCTCCTTCCAGCACTTGCAGGGGGCGTGCAAATGGTGGAAGGCGCAACCTCTTCCCGTCCAGTGTCGGGAAGGTCAGGCATCGCAACCGACACAATTGGACTCTCCTTGGGGATTTGTGATTTAGAAGAATGCACAGTTCTTTGCTGTGCTTTTGCCATCTTAACTCTTTTAAGTTTTCTAGCAGGAGGATGAGTGCTTCCATCCTCATGTGAAGCTGAACCACTAGCCATGAACATAGGCCAGGCCCTCAGCCGTTCCTTGCCACTCCGTGTCGTAAATGGCACATTGGCAAGTTTACGCTTCTCCTCAGACAATTTTGATTTAGATTTTTGGGTCATTTTACTGAGCTTTATTTTTTTGGATTTTACATGCTCTCTACTATGACATTGGGCATCGGCCTTGGCAGAAGACGTTGATGGCATTTCATCGTCTCGGCCATGACTAGTGGCAGCAGTTTCAGCACGAGGTGGAAGTGGATCTTGATCTTTCCCTATTTTACCCTCCACATTTTTGTTCTCCATTTTTTAATGTGTGGAATTATATGCCAGTAATATATCAATAGCAATGGCCTACTACTATATATACTGCGCACAACTGAAATGCACCACAGGTATGGATGGATAGTATACTTGACGACACAGAGGTAGGTAGAGCAGTGGCCTTCTGTACCGTACTGCTATATAGTATATACTGGTGGTCAGCAAACTGTGCAAAACTGAAATGCACCACAGGTATGGATGGATAGTATACTTGACGACACAGAGGTAGGTAGAGCAGTGGACTACTGTATCGTACTGCTATATATATAGTTATACTGGTGGTCAGCAAAATTCTGCACTGTCCTCCTACTAGTATATATATATACTACAATGCAGCACAGATATGGAGCGTTTTTCAGGCAGAGAACGTATAATACTGGTGGTCACTGGTCAGCAAAACTCTGCACTGTCCTCCTACTATATAATACTGCTGGTCCCCAGTCCCCACAATAAAGCAATTAGCACACTGAGCACAGATATTTGCAGCACACTGAGCACAGTCAGATATGGAGCGTTTTTCAGGCAGAGAGCGTAGATATTTGCACTTGCAGCACACTGAGCACAGATATTTGCAGCACACTAAGCACAGATATTTGCAGCACAATTTGCAGCCCACTGAACATAGAAACTGAGAGGACGCCAGCCACGTCCTCTCACGATCATCTCCAATGCACGAGTGAAAAGTGGCGGCGACGAGCGGCTCCTTATATAGAATACGAATCTCGCGAGAATCCGACCGCGGGATGATGACGTTCGGGCGCGCTCGGGTTAACCGAGCAAGGCGGAAGGATCTGAGTTGCTCGGAACCGTGCAAAAAAAGGTGAAGTTCGGGCGGGTTCGGATCCCGAGAATCCGAACCCGCTCATCACTAATATATATATATATATATATATATATATATATATATATATATACATACATATATAGTGTTACACACAGAGCTGGCCCCAACCAATATGATGCCCTAGGCAAGATTTTGGCTGGTGCCCCCACCACCGCCGCTAGTTTCGCCTATGGCCCTGCACCCCTTTCCAAGCACCATCACCCCTCACCCATAGCAGTCCTCATTTTGGTGCTCCCACCCCCTATATTTAAAACAGGAACAGTGCGTGAATTTGGCGCACAGATCAAAAAGGGGCTTGTTCTTGCTGGGAAGGGGCATGGCCACACAATAGTACCCCCAATTCAAATTACTCCACACAGTAGTGCAACTTTATTCACATTTTATCATGCAATATTGTCCTTTATTCACGTCATATCACACAGTAATGCCCCGTACACATATGCCGGACACTACTGCACAACCAACCCACCCGCAAACAGCACTCACATGGCAGCTAACACTGTGACCTCTGCCTCTGCTTGGATACAGATGTGTCCTCATACATCTTGCCTCAATACGCTATGCAGCAGGAAATGCCTGGGGTGAGTCAGCTGGCAGCTATGCTAACGTCAGGCACCTTTTTTGATGAAAATGCATCTTATTTGCATTGCTATATGGCTAGGATGCACAAGCAGCTTCTTCTGACTAAAATGATATGCAGCATGCCTATATTCTGTGTGCAACTGTGGCTGTATCTGCATACGAAATGCTACGTTAAAGTGATTTCCAGGAATACACTTTAACGTAGCATTTCGTATGCAGATACATCCGCAGTCACACACAGAATATAAGCATGTCACATATCATTTTAATCAGCAGAAGCTGCTTATGCCCCTAGGCATACCAAATGTCCTAGGCATTGGCCTAGTTTGTCTATGCCTAGGGCCGGCTCTGGTTACACAGATTATACAATTTGGTATTTTTCCTGTGTGTTTCAGTTACCTCATATCGCTTAAATCCTCTGTTTTGTGTCCTGTGTTTACTGTCACATAACATAGGGGGTTTGTGCAGATATTGTGTTTCTCTGGCTATATTGTATCGTTACGCCCCACCGCTACATTACCTATAATGTCTGCTACACAGGGCGGGAAATCCGCGGACGCTTCTGCATCCTGCAGTACTGGCACCACGGATTTACCTGAGGGGATAATTTTGGCTGCTGGTTCAGGCGCTGAATGCCATACAACCAGTCTACCTGCGGTACCTGTGGCCAATCAAGACCCACCTTGGACAGCGTTCTCAAGTATGCTGAGTACACTTGTAACACATCTGGCGCCCCCTGTGGGACCTCCTGTGCCATTGCAGCCTCATATTGTCACTGTAGTTAATCCGCCCTGGACGGATGCTCTGTCTACCCAGTTACAACAATTAAATCAAACCTTGGTTAGACAAAAGTCTAGACCCCGTCCCTCTGGGGCCAAGGGGTCATCTAAAAGGGCCATTTCTTCCTCACAGTCCACTAATTTTTTGGATAATTCTTCTGATGACGATGGGGAATATATTGATCCGTCAGACACCGATACATTTGCTTCTGATGAGGAATCTACAACCGAGGTTGATGTTCCTGACCTGGTGGAGGCTATAAAGTTAATTCTTCAAATAGATGATGGCATTGAGCATACTACTGAGCTTCCTCAGGATTTTTCTAACACTGCCAGACAATATCTGTCTTATATTACCACAGCCTCACACTATTTTCAGGAGGCGGCCTCTGATGCAGGTGTAATGGCGGCCAAGGCATCTACTACGTCCATCCTGGCTCGTTGAATTATGTGGTTGAGGTCCTGTAAGATGGACCTGGACTCCAAAAGACTTTGGAGGTGCTCCCTTCTAAGTTAGACATCCTATTTGGGGAGGATCTGAACAAGATTGTAACTGACTTGGCTACTGCCAAGACTGCGTGTCTCCCAAATACTAATCCTTCTGTTCCAAAGGCTAAGAGTACCACCTTTTGTTCCTTTCAACCTCCAGGAAAAACAAAGGGTCAGGCGTATCCGCGACAGGCTCGTGCTTCCAAAACAACTAAACCTAAATCTAAACAATCCTGGGCTGCCCGTCAGCCTGCTTCCAAACAAGATAAGCCTGCTGCATGAGGAGGCAGGCCTCCCCCTGGGGCACTCCAGGGTGGGAGGCCGACTTCTGCAGTTCGCCCAGGCCTGGTTAATGACCACTTTGGACGCCTGGGTGCGAGAAGTTGTCTCTCACGGGTACGCGATCTCTTTCAAGAGAGGTCCCCCTTGCCAGTTTTGCACAGTGGTTATCCCTGCGGATTTGTTAAAAGCGCAAGCTCTACACTTGGTTTGTACGATCCCTCCTGGATACAGGAGTGGTAGTGCCGGTACCTCTGTCTCAAAGAGGCAGGGGATACTATTCGACCCTGATTCTAGTTCCGGAGCCAAATGGGTCCTTCCAGCCTATACTCAACCTCAAATCCTTGAACAAGTATGTGAGAGTATCCAAATTCCGTATGGAAACTCTGCGCTCTATAGTGCTGGCCATGGAACCCGAAGACTATATGGTATCCCTGGACATACAGGATGCTTACCTGCACATAACTATGGTCATGTCACATCAGCAATATCTGCGGTTTGCTATTGGCAACCTACATTATCAATTCCAGGCACTGCCTTTTTGATTGGCTAGGACCCCTCAGATCTTCACCAAGGTCATGGCCATGATGACGGCTCTTCTCCGCCATCGGGGAATCAGGATCCTGACGTATCTAAATGATTTGCTGATCCTGACGAACTCCCAAGAGGTTCTCATCAGTCATCTGGAACTGATGGTCCAATTCCTACAAGCCCACTGGTGACTCATCAACTGGAAAAAGTCCTTGCTGGTCCCTGCTCGGAGCATGGTGCACCTGGGTGCACTACTGGACACACACAATCAACGTTTGTTTTTGTCTCCAGAGAAAGTCCTGAAATTTCAGGACAGAATCAGATATTTCCTCTGTCGCCCAAGAGTGTCAATACACTCAGCGATGCAAGTACTGTGCCTCATGGTGTTGCTTTCGACATGGTAGAGTATGCTCAATTTCATTCCCGCCCTCTGCAGAGGTTAATCCTTTCCAAGTGGGATGGCCTGCGTCATCGGACCAGGTCTCAAATGATCTCTTTGACTCCGGAAGTTCATCTGTCACTGAGCTGGTGGCTACAGGACCAACAGTTGAGCAGGGGCCGTCCCCTCTGGATCTCCAACTGGGTCCTTCTGACATTGGATGCGATTCTGCGGGGTTGAGGCGCTGTGTTGGAGTAACACTCTCTCCAGGGTCGGTGGACAAGGGACGAGGCTCTCCTTTTGATAAACATTCTGGAATTGTTGGCAGCGTTCAATGCATTGACACTGGTCCTGCCTCTAGTACAGAACAGGCCTATTCAAGTACAATCAGACAATGCCACCACGGTGGCGTACATAAATCATCAAGGCGGCATTCGAAGCCGCATGTCAATGCTGGAAGTATCAAAGATCCTATGTTGGGCGGAACGATAGCAATATCGGCAGTGTTCATTCCCGGAGTCCTCAACTGGGAAGTGGATTTCCTCAGTCATCAGAACATTCACGCCGGAAAGTGGAGTCTTCATCCGGAAGTCTTTCAACTCCTCGTGGACAAGTGGGGACTACCAGATGTAGAACTGATGGCGTCTCGACACAATCACAAGGTTCCGGTCTTCGGATCAAGGACAAGCAACGTTCGTGGATGCACTGACAATTCCATGGAACTTTCGGATGCCATACGTGTTCCCTCCAGTGTCACTCCTGCCCAGGGTACTGCGGAATTTCAAGCAAGAAAGAGGAATACTACTGCTAGTCGGGCCAGTGTGGCCCAGACGGCATTGGTTCTCACACCTGCAGGGTCTCTCGACAGAGTAATCTCTTCTACTTCCTCATCGCCCAGACCTCCTCGCTCAGGGCCCTTGTGTCTACCCGGACCTGGCCAGACTGGCTTCGACAGCGTGGCTCTTGAAGCTTCATTCCTAAGGGCCAAGGTATTCTCTGAGGTGGTTATTCAAACTATGTTGAAAGCCCATAAACCAATCTCTGCACGGATTTATCATAGGGTCTGGAATTCTTACTTCAGCTGGTGTGCTGGTAAGAATACTTTAAAAATTTCCAAACTTTTGGCTTCGCTGCAGCAGGGTCTGGACTTAGGCCTTCGTCTGGCCTCCCTCAAGGTTCATATTTCTGCCATGTCGGTGTGGTTTCAGAGGAAAATTGCGTCTCTCCCTGACGTTCATAGTTTTACTCAGGGTGTTTTTCGGATTCAGCCTCCCTATGTCCCTCCGGTAGCTCTATGGGATCTGTCTATTGTTTTGAATGCACTACAAGAGTCTCCATTCGAACCTCTTGAGTTGGTGGACCTTAAACATCTTACACTTAAGGTCGTGTTTCTGATAGCTATTGCCTTTGCTAGGAGGGTGTCAGACTTAGGCGCTTTGTCCTGTCGTCCACCCTTTCTGATTTTTCACAGTAACCGCGCAGTTCTTCGAACTCGCCCTGGTTATCTATCTAAGGTGGTATCATCTTTTCATCTTAACCAAGAGATTGTGGTTCCCGCCTCTATCTCTTCTGGTTTGTCCTCCAAAGAGTGGTCTTTGGATGTGGTATGGGCTCTCCGTATTTACGTAAAAAGGACTGCCTCCTGCAGGAGGTCAGATACCCTTTTTGTACTTTTTGGTTTTCACAAATGTTGCTGGCCTGCGAATAAGCAGACCTTGGCCAGATGGATTAGAATGGTGATTGCACAAGCCTACACGCAGGCTGGTCTCCCAGCTCCTGCTGCTATCAAAGCCCATTCTACTTGGTCTGTTGGACCTTCTTGGGCGGCCTGCCGTGGCGCTTCCGCTGAACAATTGTGCAAGGCGGCTACATGGTCCTCCGTGAACACGTTCATCAGGTACTATGCCTTTGATACTTCCGCCTCCCAGGATGCTTCCTTTGGATGACAGGTTCTTGTTCCCACTGCAGTGCGTTCCCCCCCCCATGAGGAACTGCTTTTAGGACATCCCCGATGTTATTCCCTGTGGAATACCAGTGTACCCCGCTGCAGAAAAGGAGATTTATGGTAAACTTACCATAGTTAAATCTCTTTCTGTGAGGTACACTGCATTCCACAGGGCGTCCACCCTGACGCACTTAGCTTCTTTGGGTTTTGTATGGCATTAGCCGCTAGTTCCTTCTCCTGTCGTGAGAATGTGGTTCTATGTGACTAACATCTACTGTCTCTTTTGCCTGCTACTGCATTGGACTGGTTAACGAAACTGAGCTCCAGTGCCTGGAGACGGGGTTATAGAGGAGGTGGTGCAATGCATCCTGGGAACAGTCAAAGCTTTAGCCTGTTGGTGCCTTGGGTCAAGATCCAACTCTACACCCCAATGTTACTCCCTGTGGAATCCAGTGTACCTCGCATAAAGAGATTTAACTATGATAAGTCTACCATAAATCTTCCTATTTGCTGTGTCTGTCTGTAGTAATAACTTTAAAAAAACACTTTGGGAGAGATGTATCAAGCCTTGGAGCTATATTTACTAAAGTGCAAGTTTACAAAGGTGGAGATGTTGCTCAGAGCAATCAATCAGATTATACTTATTATCTAGCATGTTCATGAAAATAATAACTAGACTCTAATTTGTTGCTATAAGCAACGTCTCTACTTTTGTAAACCCACACTTTTGTAAATATAGCCCTCAGGAAGGTATTAAGTGGAGACAGGGGTGTTTTAAGAGAGTAGGGGAAGCACGTGCAGCCTCCGTTGTGGGCCCCCTCCTCTCTGGTAGCAAGTAGATCTGGCATAATGCCAGAGTCTACTGCGCATGTGCAGGTCTCCGGGAACATGGCACCCACGCCTTGTTCCCGGGGACATATTTAGTGTGCATGCACAAATCATCCGGAAATGGGCGCAACGGACATTTTCAAAGTTATTTGTGTCCGCAGTGCAGGGCTGCACCCGCGGGACTCCGGAAGGGTTAATTATAATATATAGGTGCAGGGTGTGCGGTGTTGGCCCCATGGACCAAGGGGCCCGTATTCACTGCACCCATTATAGAAACACCTGATTGGAGAAGTTGCCAAATCGACCAATCAGCTCCTAACTGTGATTTATCCAGCAAAGACTTTGAAATGACAGTTATAGGCTGATAGGTTGCCTTGGACAGCTACTCCACTCTATCTCTCTCCAAGCCTTCCTACATCTCCCCATTTGTGCCATAGTGTGGCATTCACTGAAATAAACCTTACTCCATCTATACTGTGAATGTCAGGTGCCCAATGCCTCTGTTGGGAATCAGAAAACACTCGTTCTACAGTATGTTCCACTCTTTCCTGTTTGGCTGTATCATAAATCTGCTGGTGACGTTGGCACTGTGAGCTAAACAACAGTAAACTACAGACACAGTGATCTGTAAGCCTGTGTAGTTTGGCGGAACGGCACCAATACCAAAAGCACTCAGATAAAAATGTGATCAAAGCCCTATACTGTATGCAACATCTGTGTACAATTAACTAGAAGACTTTCTGTGCTGAGCGAGTGTATATCTTCATGTTAGATAAGCTGAAGGCTGCATAAGCCTGAGGCCATATAAGCGATCAACTTTTTGTGATTGGTTGTTAAATGACTAAGCAGTTGCTAGGCAGATCAGTTTTCCCGGTTGGTTTTTTCCTATTGGTTTAAGGGGTTGTGCATCAGGATGAAGAGGAGGGTCTTAGGTTAGTATATAGGGGGTGGCCATCTTGCTAGACTCCCTCTTGCCTTTCAGTTTATGCCCCAGGAAGGATAAGTACTATTGCTTATTTTCACTGCCTGTAAATTGTTTTTTTTTTTTTTTTTTTTTGAATTTCATTTGCCTTCTCTAGGGCATTATACAGTGCTGTGCCCCCTCTCTGCGTGTCATTGTCTACTTTTGCAGATTCTCCCCCCTCTGCCATGCCTCGTCCAAAACGTGCAGCTCCCCCCCCCGGCGCCTCGTGGATGCGGGGAGCGCCTTCCGCTCCCGCTCCCCGAGCGTTGCGCCACAGAGAGGACTTCCCCCTGTTTCAGACAGGCGGCGGGGACGGGCAGTTACAGCCCGCTCCCCTGCCGCACGGAGACGGGCGGCCAGCGGCCGCTCGTCACGTGGTGCCGATGCGCGCGGCTCGGCCGGGCCGCGCGTCCCAGCGCTCGCAGCGGGACGGGCCTCTCCTCTCCCTCCTGCCTCGGGCGTCTGCAGCACTTCCCCTCCGGCGGCCGGCGGCCGCTCTGCACGTGGCGCGGGTGCGCGCGGTCCGGCTGGGCCGCGCTCCCCGGCGCCTCCCGCGGGCAAAACGACTTCCCTCCCTCCTTCCATAAGTGCCTCCGGCCCTCCTCCTCCATCCCCGCGGTCGGCTCTCGGCGGCGTCCTGGGGGCACAAGCTGTGCCGGACGGCCGCGGCAGAGCTGCGGGGGGCGAGGGGGGGGTCAATATGCAGCTGGGAGATATGAGCCCAGGGCAGCGGGTAGCGGCTCCCGCTGTCCCCGGGACAATACAGGGCCCCATACTACCCCCCTCCAGCGGGGGGTTTAGCACACCGCACCTCAATTTAAATAATATTGGGCCGTTTGGGCCTAGTGTCGCCGGGGCGGGGGACGTGGCAGCGGCGGCCGCCACACCCGCCCCGGCGGCAGTCACATGGCAGGGTTTTCCCCCGGCCTCGGTGGCCTGCTCGGGCTCCTCCTGGGTGTCAGACGCCCCGACGCCATTAACGGCGCCCCCGCTCGTCGGTTTTCAAACCCCTCTCCACGCCCTTCCCGGTCTTTTTCAGTTTGGGTCCACACAGACATCCGTCTCGGCGGCTTATATGACGCCCGGCGGGGCGCTTTCGGTAGCAGCGCAGCAAGGCTTCGCGGGGAGCCAGTCCTTCCCCGGGGGTTTTGCGTGGCCTCCGGCTCCAGCATTCCCCTTAGCCGCCAGCATGCCTTCCATGGGCTTCATGACGGTGTCCGGCACACAGTTTTCCCCGCACGGGGCCAGCGCGGACGCCGGCGTGCAGTCCACGTGGTCGGTCGGTGGCCCCCGAGTCGCGGTGCCCTTGCCGGCCTTTGCGGGCCTGCAGTCAGGGCAGGCACCGGGCGGTGGGTATCAGGTGGCACAGAGTTGGCCCCCTCTCGCGGCGCCCCCTCAGTCCCTTCCGGCGTCATACGGATGGGCGGGGGCGGGCGGCTGCCCGCCGCATACGGCGTGGCGGCCGTCTTACCCCGCGAGTTTCGGTGCAGTGAGCGGGTCAGCTTTTACGCAGTCGATCGGGTACACCTCGGCGGGGGCCCCCTCCCTGCAGCTGCCGGGCGGCCATCCGCCACGGAACGGGGGGACGGGCTCTCCGCCTCCGCATTTGCGGACAAGTGTTAATGATGTTCTGGTTCCCCCGGTGCCGGTTGTCCCCTCTTTTTCTCCCTTGCAGGTTCCGTCTAATTCAGGGGCTACGCCCGTCACGAGGCGAAGGTCACGGACAAGCGCGACTGCGAACGTGGAGGTACGGCCATCAGCGGAGGCGGGTGCAGCGGACGACGCGGTTCCGGGTCCTTCAAACTCCGGTGAGCTAAATATTCCTTTACACGTTTCAACTTGTAGTTCCTCGTCTTCTAGCAGCGTATCATCCGGCTCTCCGCGGCGCCCGCGTATATTAGCTAGGCTCATCGCGCGGCGAATGGCCAAGGAGGCGCACAAGGTGGCCGCTCCTGCGCAGGTGGTCCCCTCCGACCCTCCCCGTTACGGCGAGATGGTACATTGCGCCAACACGGCAGTGACAAGAGGGGTTCGTAAGCGCATGCGGGAAAAAATACGTAAGGGGAAGTATGTAGACATATTCACCCTTACAGAGGAAATGCGGCAGGGTTTTGACGCGGCCAAGAAACCGGGTGGTATTGGGGAAAATGCGTTTCGCAATTTTCACCAGTGGCTGCGTGGGTTTTTGGTGTTCATGGCTTGCTACACGGAATCGCGTCCCGCGGAGTATGCCAACTTGGTGAAATATTTGTTTTTAGTACACGATATGTACTTAAAATCCAAGGGTTCCGCGTGGCGGGATTACGACGAGAAGTTTCGTCGAAATCAGGATGGCAACCCCATCCTGCCCGCGGGTTTTAAGGATGTTGAGGTGTGGTTGGAGGTCACGCAGCAGGTCAAACCCACCCCGGACGTCACGGCCAAGAAGCCCGGGGCGGCCGGGGCGGTGGCTTCTCGATTGACGGGAAAAGGCAAGTGCTTTGCCTACAACGACGGCAAATGCGGCAAAGGAACGGGCTGTCGTTTTCGCCACTCATGCAGGTTGTGCGGAGCCAGTTACCCGGCCAAGGAATGCACCGCGGCGACAGGCGGTAAGCCTGCCGCTTCCACCGAGGCCGGTGGAATTGGCAAGTAAGGCCTTCTCCCCGATTATAGTTCCCGAGTTGCAGCGTTGGCTTACCTTGTACCCCGATGAGTCGGCGGCATCGTTTCTCTTGCAGGGCTTTCAGCACGGTTTTCGTTTGCCAATCCCGGATTCGGTGTATGTGGTTGCACGCCAGAATTTGAGATCGGCTCGGGAATTCCCGCAGGAAGTCCGGCGGAAGGTTGACGGGGAGATTGGGCTGGGGCGCATGGCTGGGCCCTACGCCCTTTCCCCGTTGCCCTCCTTGTGCATTTCCCCAGTAGGGGTAGTGCCCAAGAAGGCCATAGGTAAGTTTCGTTTGATACAGCACTTGTCGCACCCGCCGGGGCTGTCGGTCAACGACGCTATCCCGGAAGCCCAATGCAGAGTTCGATATCAGTCGTTTGACGACGCGCTGCGATTAGTGCGGGATTGTGGTCCGGGGAGTCTGTTGGCAAAATTGGACGTGGAGTCGGCCTTTCGGCTACTCCCGCTACACCCAGATTCCCTGCGGTTTCTGGGTTTCAAAATAGGGGGCGAATTCTACGTCGATCGGTGTCTCCCCATGGGTTGCTCTGTCTCCTGCGCCTACTTTGAGTGCTTTAGCACGTTTTTGCACTGGTGCGTCCAGACCGCCTCCGGGCAGATGGGGGTGGCTCACTACCTGGATGACTTTCTTTTTGTAGGCCCCGGAGACAGTTCGGTCTGTGGGGACATTCTCTCGGTGGCCAGGTCGTTATTCTGCGCTTTAGGGGTACCGGTTGCGCAGGATAAGTGCGAGGGTCCTTGCACTTGTCTTAGCTATTTAGGTATCGAGATTGACACGGTAGGGGGGTGCTGTCGCTTGCCCGAGGATAAGGTGCGGAAACTATTGGGTTTGATTACAGACTGTTTAGGAAAACGCAGGGTTCGGCTTAAACAGGTGCAGTCCTTGCTTGGTTCTCTCAATTTTGCGTGTCGGATTATCCCCATGGGTAGGATTTTCTGTCGCAAACTTGAGCGGGCCACCGCGGGGACGGTTCGACAGAATCACTCCGTGTACCTTTCCCGCGAGATCAAGGATGATTTGCGGATTTGGGTCTCGTTCCTGGTGTCCTTCAACAAGGAAGTGTTGTGGCCCGCTCCTTGTTGTTCCAGTAAGCCGCTGCAGTTGTTCACGGATGCTTCAGGCAGTCGAGGTTTCGGCGCGTTCTTCGCTGGCTCATGGTGCGCTGCGGCCTGGCCGGCATCTTGGGTAACGCGTGGGTTTACCAAGAACCTGCTTCTGCTGGAATTGTTCCCGATCTTAGTGGCGCTTGAGTTATGGGCCGGACGGTTCGCAAATAGGGACATTTTGTTTCTTTGCGACAACTTAGGGGTAGTGCATGCGATTAATAACCAGCGTTCCTCATCTCCGCAGGCGCTGCGATTGCTAAGGCATTTAGTGTTGGTTTGTTTGCAGCGCAATATTAATTTTAGGGCTCGCCACGTACCTGGAGTTGACAATGGAATTGCGGATGCATTGTCCCGGTTCCAGTTTGACAAATTCAGGACGTTGGTTCCGGGAGCGGAGGCAGAGGGGTTACAGTGCCCACCTTCTGTCTGGCAGATGGTCGAAGCGGTTTAACGGCGTTGGCCAGGTGTGCACTGGCTCCCTCTACGCTACGAGCGTATGATGCTGCATGGCGGGATTGGTCAGCCTTTCAGAGTAGGTACGGGGTAGCAGGTGAGTCCTCGGCCGACGCCCTGTTGACCTTTGTTTGGGAGCATTACCAAAACGGTAGATCAAAAGCGGCCATGGCTACTGCTATTGCGGGCATCGCCTTTCACTCGCGACTCCACGGGACAACGGACCCCACGGGGTCGTTTGTCCTTTCCAGAGCGCTGAAAGGTTGGGCTAGGTTGCACCCGGCGCCTGCGGATTCACGTAGGCCTATAACGTTGCAGCTGCTAGCGGAATTGCTGCGTGTGCTACCTCGGATTGCGTCCTCGGAATTTGAGGTGGCATTGTTTAGTAGCGCGTATGCCCTGGCCTTTTTCGGGGCTTTTCGGGTGAGCGAGCTAGTGGCGAGCAGCAAGGCGTCCCGGGAATCGGGTCTGCTCTACGAGAATGTGCGCTTGCAGGAGGGCCTGTTGCTCTGTAGGATTGTGCGGTCCAAGACAGATCAAACAAGTCGGGGTCGCTGGTTGTCCTTGGAGGCTCAGGGAGGTATGGGCGTTTGCCCGCTGCGGTTGACGCAAGAGTATGTGCGGTTAAGACCTCCGGGGGGCAACCAGTTGCTGGTGCACGCGCAGTTGGACCCTCTGACAAAGTTTCAGTTCTCATCGGTGTTCAAGAAATGTTTGACGGCGTTGGGCTTGCAGGAGGCGGACTTCGGTACTCATTCCTTTCGGATTGGGGCGGCTACCCATGCGGCGGCCGCTGGTTCATCACCAGCGGCTATTCGGGAGTGGGTCGCTGGAAGTCGGCCTCCTATAAGTCCTATGTCCGTATAGATAAGTTATAAGTGCGCCTGTTGCGCTAACCCAAAAACGTGTTTACTCGTCGGTTTTTGAACGCTTACCGTTCAGGAATCGAGGGTGTGAAGCGAATTTTTAAAATTTTTCCTCCGAGGGGGCCTAATTTCAATTGGCTGTTCTACCAAGGTCCACGGGAGGTTTTTTGAGTTTTCTCCTTCACTTGGGTTTTATTGGTTACGTTGTGTTTAAGTTACAGATTATGTGCATAATCTGACATTAGGATATTTTCTTTTACAGCGGTCAGCAATTTTGGAGACCACATATGGATGGTTGGTCATTCATATGTTTTTTGGGCGGAGAAACATCCCATGGCATCTAGGGCGACTGAGATTTTTGGGTCCCGGCAATTTAGATGGTTAGGTGTTAGGGGCATGTTATGGGGTGATTTGTTGCGCGTCCTTTTTTCTAGGGAGCGCCGCTGGGGTCGCCCCAGTTGTATTATCATTCATCTGGGTGGTAATGATCTGGGCCGAGTTAAAGGCATAGACTTGATTTTGTCTATAAAGGCGGATGTGGTGGCGATACGTTGTCACTGGCCTGGGGTATGCATTGTCTGGTCGGAAATGGTGCCCCGTTTCCATTGGCGTGGTGCGGTGCGTTTCTCGGCGCTGGAGAAAGCACGCAAAAAGGTGAACTCGACGGTGTCTCTGTTTGTCAAGGCCATAGGCGGAGTGGCAATTAAGCATCCTCTGCTGGTGCTACGGAACAGGCAGTTCTATAGAGACGATGGGGTTCACCTTTCTCCGGAAGGAGTGCAGTTTTTTCTGGAAGATATTTTCGGTCTTTTTCGTTAGAGCTAGTTAGTTTCTGGTTGGTTAAGGTTCTGTTTGCGGATGGCGGTGGCGGTTTGGAAAACCTTGGTGGCGGGAAATCGCTGCCAACCAGCTGTCACACAGGCATAAGTGGTCATTGTGGGGCTCCCTCTTTAAATGGACGGCAGGTGTGTCCTTTTCTTGCGGTTGGACATTTAGACGTTCCCCTGCGGGAACCGAACGTTTGCCAGAGAAAGAGGGGTAAGGCCAGCACAATGCGGGTTATGCGGGAAGGAGGCGGGGTATGTGTACTCCCCTCCTTGGTTTGGTGGTTTGTCATCTAGGTGACGGGTGCTGGTGTTTGGCAGCGGTTTTCTGTTTGCCATCCTCCAAACTAAAGTTAATATATATTCAATTCAATTCTAATTCGGCCTCAATTATTAGTTTAAAGAGTTGGTCAGCGATTAATAAACATCGTCTGACCTTTAACTCCAGCTACTGTGTCCGTGTCTTTATTTCAGTGTGTGGTGTGGTTTTATTTAGTGATAAGCTAGCTTAAGTAAAAGGTTTATGTAATCACAATAAAGTTATGAGCGGCTTAGATAAGCTGAAGGCTGCATAAGCCTGAGGCCATATAAGCGATCAACTTTTTGTGATTGGTTGTTAAATGACTAAGCAGTTGCTAGGCAGATCAGTTTTCCCGGTTGGTTTTTTCCTATTGGTTTAAGGGGTTGTGCATCAGGATGAAGAGGAGGGTCTTAGGTTAGTATATAGGGGGTGGCCATCTTGCTAGACTCCCTCTTGCCTTTCAGTTTATGCCCGCCCGCCCTCCCAGAATGCGTCTACGTTTTTTGTTCTTGCTGTGGGCTATTGAAAGCCAGATTGGCGGGAAATCGCTGCCAACCAGCTGTCACACAGGCATAAGTGGTCATTGTGGGGCTCCCTCTTTAAATGGACGGCAGGTGTGTCCTTTTCTTGCGGTTGGACATTTAGACGTTCCCCTGCGGGAACCGAACGTTTGCCAGAGAAAGAGGGGTAAGGCCAGCACAATGCGGGTTATGCGGGAAGGAGGCGGGGTATGTGTACTCCCCTCCTTGGTTTGGTGGTTTGTCATCTAGGTGACGGGTGCTGGTGTTTGGCAGCGGTTTTCTGTTTGCCATCCTCCAAACTAAAGTTAATATATATTCAATTCAATTCTAATTCGGCCTCAATTATTAGTTTAAAGAGTTGGTCAGCGATTAATAAACATCGTCTGACCTTTAACTCCAGCTACTGTGTCGTGTCTTTATTTCAGTGTGTGGTGTGGTTTTATTTAGTGATAAGCTAGCTTAAGTAAAAGGTTTATGTAATCACAATAAAGTTATGAGCGGCTTATTACGCATGATGTATTCTTTCTAGGGCACTTCACTCACCAAGTTACTATGACCAGAATATCATTATACAGTTCAAGTGTTAAAGAATAGCCCTGCACTGCACTAGTATACAGTATGTAATTATACCGAACTCTAATAATTTAAAACAAAACACTTGGAGATACATGTCGCATGACATTCCCTCAGTCTATTACATTTTGGGTGTCAATATTACAGTATGTTCCATCAGCATTTTTAAGGTATCTGAATCAGACTTTTAATCTATTTTTAATGTAAACTGCACTTTACGATTTTCCTTCTATTGTATTCTTAAGAACCATGTGTTAAATATTCTATTATATATAAAGAGTTACCATACTTGTTGGCGTTAGTTTTGTTTTGATACACACCCAATTTAGAAATATTGCTATCTGATGTGTCCATTTGGCATGCTTGCCTACTCTCCTTGAATTTCTGGTAGACTTTGAGGGTGTTCTTGGGCTCCCGTGGGTCTGGGCAACCATTCCATGAAGTGGGAAGGTGTGTGATGATGCAATTCACAATCCCCGCTAACCAGCCACTGGAGACCCAGGATCGGACCCGAACACATGGGTTCGCGATGTTATCATGCATACCATATGTTATTGGCCTATAACGGGTGAGTTACCGCGTGATAAAAACAGGCTGCAATTGGATAGCTTGATAGTGTGATCGGGCTAAAAAGTCCCTTATTACCGTGCGGTAACTCACCGCACCTAACAGGATATCGGATTCACACTTTGATTTCCAAAACAATGGTACACTGATATATGTGATCCCAGGACAATGGTACACTGACACTTGGATTTCCAGAACAATGGTACACTGACACTGGAAATCACAGTGCAACAATATACTAGCATTTGTAATCCCCAAACATTGGAACACGGACACTTGAAATCTCAGAATAATAGTACACGTACACTTGGATTCCCCCAATATACACTGACACATTACATTTCAGAATAATGGTACACTGACTCATGGGTAGGGTTGCCACCTCATCCCTTTAATTCTGGACACATATTAATTACACAGGTTCTGTGGCTGGCTGACTTCAAGACTCCATTTCACCTGGTTTTAATCAGCCACAGAACCTGTGTAATTAATATGTGTCCAGAATTAAAGGGATGAGGTAGCAACCCTACTCATGGGATCCCTGAACAAGGATACACTGACACTTGGAATCCAAGAACAATGATATACTGACACTTGGAATCCAAGAACAATGATATACTGACACTTGGAATCCAAGAACAAGGATACACTGACACTTGGAATCCAAGAACAATGGTACACTGACACTTGGAATCCAAGAACAATGGTTCACTGACACTTGGAATATCAATCAATGGCACATTGACACTTGGGATCCTAGAACTATGGTAATGTCCGTTTACTTTTAATGCCAGAACAATGGTACATTGACATTTTGGATACCAAAACAAAGGCATACTGTCAATTGAGATTTCAGGACAGTGGTACACTAATAGTGGAAATCACATTACTATACCAGTAATATACACTGGGACTTGAAATCCTAGAACAATCATACACTGACACCTGGATTCTCAGAACAGTGGTACATGAATTATTGGGATCTCAGAACAATGGAACACTGAAACATGGAATACCAGAATGATGGTACACTGACTCTTGGGATCACAAAACAATGAAGCACTGACACTCAGAATACCAAAACAATGATACACTGGAATACCAGAACAATGGTACACTGACACTAGGAATCCCAGAACAATGAAACACTGACACTCAGAATACCAAAACAATGATACACTGGAATCCCAGAACAAGGGTACACTGACACTTGGAATCCCAGAACAATGGTACATTGACACTTGGAATCCCAGAACAACGGTACACTGACACTTGGATTCCTAGAACAATGGTTCACTGAGTCTTCGGATTCCAGAAAAATGACACACTGAGGGGGATATTCAATTTGGTCCGAAGAGACATCGGGAGTAAAAACCCCTGATGTTTCTTCGGGTGCTGCGGTCGGGCTATTTAATTTGCTCAGCCGGTAAAACCTGCTTTTTCATCCGTAAACACACAGGTTCAGTGAAACATGTGTGTTTTCGGGTGAAATAGCCCCGTTTTCGGATGAAAACGGGGCTGTTATCGAACATTTTGCTTCGCCTGCCAGAGGCAGGTGAAGCAAAACCCCCGATAAGCCGCGACACGCGCCGGCTTATCAGGGCCAATTAAATAGCCCCCGGCGCCGATACTTATCACCCGGCACCCTCGGGACTAATTGAATATCCCTGTGACACTTGGAATCCCAGAACAGTGACACACTGACACTTGGAATCCCAGAACAACGGCCCAAGGACACTTGAAATCTCAGAACAATAATACACTGACACTTGGAATTTCAGAACAATGATACACTGACACTTGGAATCCCAGAACAACGGTACACTGACACTTGGATTCCTAGAACAATGGTTCACTGAGTCTTCATATTCCAGAAAAATGACACACTGACACTTGGAATCCCAGAACAATGGTACACTGACACTTGGATTCCTAGAACAATGATACACTGACACTTGGAATCCTAGAACAATGATACACTGACACTTGGAATCCTAGAACAATGATACACTGACACTTGGAATGCTAGAACAATGGTACACATACTGTTTGCGGTCCCAGCTATCAAAGAGTGGAGCACTACTTTTTTAGCCTAATAAAAATGTTCATGCTAATTTATGTATTGAGAGTAATATATTCATATTTATCCAGTCACATATGAATTATACAAGCTGTTTAGTAACACTGCAATTAATTCACATGCATCCTGCATAGCTGTACATTTTATTATGCAACCACAAGATATGTGTCATTTATATACGTGGCTATAAACAGCAGATGTCCATACTTGGAAACTTTTCAACCAGAGATTTAAGAAATGTTTTACACTTGCTGATCTGTAGTAGGGATTAACATCAAAGTAATTAACGACACCCGATGGTGAGCAGGGATAATCATTCTAAGTATAATAAGCCCCCCACATACGCACACTCACCAGGTACTATAATTACTTTGATGTTAATTCTTGCCTACAACAGTCAGTCACACAGGAAAATCTCCCTTCGCTCTGCTGTATACCAGTAAAAAAGCTGCCATTCTATTTGTACATAAAATGCAGACATCTTGGTTACACCCACATGTAAGGTCAATAGCTGACAGGAAATGCAGGTCCTTCTAGTGCCCATTTGGAGCCTCTTCAGGATCCAACTTAAGTTATCTCTCAAATTAAAATACTTCGATATATATATAAGGCTGGTTACACAATTGCCGATATACTGTACAGCCTACGAATGATATCTTGCTAGTAAATACAGCCATACGTCTGTGAATGGGGTGTAGTATGGTATGCCGGCGGCCGGGATCCTGGCAGCCAGCATACCGGCGCCGGAAACCCAACCGCCGGCATACCAACAGCTGGGCGAGCGCAAATGAGCCCATTACGGGCTCGCTGCGCTCGCCACGCTGCGGGCACGGTGGCGATTCTCCCTCCAGGGGGGTTGTGGACCCCCAAGCGGTAGAAAAGGTGTCAGTATGCCCGGTGTTGGGATTCCGGCGCCGGTATACTGTGCGCCGGGATCCCAACATCCGGCAAACTGAAGACCACACCTGTGAATGATGTAGTCCACAGACATATTACTTTATTTGTGCAGCACTGCAGATGCTAATATATCATGCAGATATATTGGTACATCTGCCTGTGTATACAGGCGATCTGCCATCAGTGACGTCACTACTCAATCCTGTGGCCAAGCTTGTCGGGCAGTGGATTGGTAAGTGTGTGTGCACAATACATTTGTGTACAACACTCACTAAATTGTTGGATCAGTTGGCTCTTTGGGCAGCCGGTCAGGGCCGTCTTAACAGCAGTGTAGACACTTAGGCAAAGCAATGCACTGGGGCCCGTACCCATCCTCCAGCAGTAGGTGGGGTAGCTGTCAGCGGCAGCTTTGATATCCCGTGGGTGGTATGCAAGGCCGGTGCAAGGTTTCTAGGCACCCTAGGTTAAGCTACACAATACTGCCCCTGCCTCCCCCGATACCCTCCCCCCAGCTGCTCACATACAGATGTAGCCATGCTGATCTATGCCGCGATGCATACGCATGCATCACAGCATAATGCGAACGCTCCACTTGTGACTGCACCACACTGCTGCGGCCAGTCGCAGTATAGCACGTTCGCATTATGCTTTCTCTAACGTCCTAAGTGGATGCTGGGGACTCCGTAAGGACCATGGGGAATAGCGGCTCCGCAGGAGACTGGGCACAAAAGTAAAGCTTTAGAACTACCTGGTGTGCACTGGCTCCTCCCCCTATGACACTCCTCCAAGCCTCAGTTAGATTTTTGTGCCCGAACGAGAAGGGTGCACACTAGGTGGCTCTCCTGAGCTGCTTAGTGAAAAGTTTAGTTTTAGGTTTTTTATTTTCAGTGAGACCTGCTGGCAACAGGCTCACTGCATCGAGGGACTAAGGGGAGAAGAAGCGAACTCACCTGCGTGCAGAGTGGATTGGGCTTCTTAGGCTACTGGACATTAGCTCCAGAGGGACGATCACAGACCCAGCCATGGATGGGTCCCAGAGCCGCGCCGCCGGCCCCCTTACAGAGCCAGAAGACAGAAGAGGTCCGGAAAATCGGCGGCAGAAGACGTCCTGTCTTCAACAAGGTAGCGCACAGCACTGCAGCTGTGCGCCATTGCTCTCAGCACACTTCACACTCCGGTCACTGAGGGTGCAGGGCGCTGGGGGGGGGGGGGCGCCCTGAGACGCAATAAAAACACCTTGGATGGCAAAAAAAATGCATCACATATAGCTCCTGGGCTATATGGATGAATTTAACCCCTGCCAGAATACACAGAAAAACGGGAGATAAGGCCGCCGAGAAGGGGGCGGAGCCTATCTCCTCAGCACACTGGCGCCATTTTCCCTCACAGCTCCGTTGGAGGGAAGCTCCCTGGCTCTCCCCTGCAGTCAATACACTACAGAAAGGGTTAAAAAAGAGAAGGGGGGCACTAATTACGCGCAGTATTAAAGATACAGCAGCTATAAGGGGAAAAACACTTATATAAGGTTATCCCTGTATATATATAGCGCTCTGGTGTGTGCTGGCAAACTCTCCCTCTGTCTCCCCAAAGGGCTAGTGGGGTCCTGTCCTCTATCAGAGCATTCCCTGTGTGTGTGCTGTATGTCGGTACGTTTGTGTCGACATGTATGAGGAGAAAAATGATGTGGAGACGGAGCAGATTGCCTGTAATAGTGATGTCACCCCCTAGGGGGTCGACACCTGAGTGGATGAACTGTTGGAAGGAATTACGTAACAGTGTCAGCTCTGTGTAAAAGACAGTGGTTGACATGAGACAGCCGGCTACTCAGCTTGTGCCTGTCCAGACGTCTCATAGGCCGTCAGGGGCTCTAAAGCGCCCGTTACCTCAGATGGCAGATATAGACGCCGACACGGATACTGACTCCAGTGTCGACGGTGAAGAGACAAATGTGACTTCCAGTAGGGCCACACGTTACATGATTGAGGCAATGAAAAATGTTTTACACATTTCTGATAATACGAGTACCACCAAAAAGGGGTATTATGTTCGGTGAGGAAAAACTACCTGTAGTTTTCCTGAATCTGAGAAATTAAATGAGGTGTGTGATGATGCGTGGTTTTCCCCCGATAACAACTGATAATTTCTAAAATGTTATTGGCATTATATCCTTTCCCGCCAGAGGTTAGGGTGCGTTGGAAAACACCCCCTAGGGTGGATAAAGCGCTCACACGCTTGTAAGAACAAGGGCTCTACCCTCTCCTGAGATGGCCGCCCTTAAGGATCCTGCTGATAGAAAGCAGGAGGGCATCCTAAAAGGTATTTACACACATACTGGTGTTATACTGCGACCAGCAATCGCCTCAGCCTGGATGTGCAGTGCTGGGTTGGCGTGGTCGGATTCCCTGACTGAAAATATTGATACCCTAGATAGGGACAGTATATTATTGCCTATAGAGCATTTAAAAGATGCATTTCTATATATGCGTGATGCACAGCGGAATATTTGCCGACTGGCATCAAGTCTAAGTGCGTTGTCCATTTCTACCAGTAGAGGGTTATGGACACGACAGTGGTCAGGTGATGCGGATTCCAAACGGCATTTGGAAGTATTGCCTTATTAAGGGGAGGAGTTATTTGGGGTCGGTCTTTCAGACCTGGTGGCCACGGCAACAGCTGGGAAATCCACGTTTGTACCCCAGGTCGCCTCTCAACATGAGAAGACGCCGTATTATCAGGCGCAGTCTTTTCGTGGGCAAGCGGGCAAAAGGTTCCTCATTTCTGCCCCGTGACAGAGGGAGAGGAAAAAGGCTGCAGAAATCAGCCAGTTCCCAGGAACAGAAACCCTCTCCCGCCTCTGCCAAGCCCTCAGTATGAAGCTGGGGCTTTACAAGCAGAATCAGGCACGGTGGGGGCCCGTCTCAATGAATTTCAGCGCGCAGTGGGCTCACTCGCAAGTAGACCCCTGGATCCTTCAGGTGATATCTCAGGGGTACAAATTGGAATTCGAGACGTCTCCCCCTCGCCGTTTCCTAAAGTCGGCTTTACCGATGTCTCCTTCTGACAGGGAGACAGTTTTGGAAGCCATTCACAAGCTGTATTCCCAGCAGGTGATAATCAAGGTACCCCTCCTGCAACAGGGAACGGGGTATTATTCCACACTGTTGTGGTACCGAAGCCGGACGGCTCGGTGAGACCGATTCTAAATCTAAAATCTTTGAACACTTACATACAGAGGTTCAAATTCAAGATTGAGTCACTCAGAGCAGTGATTGCGAACCTGGAAGAAGAGGACTACATGATGTCTCGGTACATCAAGGATGCTTACCTTCATGTCCCAATTTACCCTTCTCACCAAGGGTACCTCAGGTTTATGGTACAGAACTGTCACTATCAGTTTCAGACGCTGCCGTATGGATGGTCCACGGCACCCCGGGTCTTTACCAAGGTAATGGCCGAAATGATGATACTCCTTCAAAGGAAGGGAATTTTAGTTATCCCTTACTTGGACGATTCCCTGATAAGGGTAAGATCCAGGGAACAGTTGGAGGTCGGTGTAGCACTATCTCAGGTAGTGTTGTGGCAGCACGATTGGATTCTCAATATTCCAAAATCGCAGCTGATTCCGACGACTCGTCTTCTGTTCTTAGGGATGATCCTGGACACAGTTCAGAAAAAGGTGTTTCTCCCGGAGGAGAAAGTCAGGGAGTTATCCGAGCTAGTCGGGAACCTCCTATAACCGAGCCAAGTCTCAGTACATCAATGAGATGGTTCTGGAAAAAATGGTGGCTTCCTATGAAGCAATCCCATGCGGCAGATTCCACGCAAGAACTTTACAGTGGGACCTGCTGGACAAATGGTCTGGGTCGCATCTTCAGATGCATCAGCGGATAACCCTGTCACCAAGCACAAGGGTGTCTCTCCTGTGGTGGTTGCAGAGTGCTCATCTTCTAGAGGGCCGCACATTCAGGACTGGGTCCTGGTGACCACGGATGCCAGCCTGCGAGGCTGGGGAGCAGTCACACAGGGAAGGAATTTCCAAAGCTTATGGTCAAGCCTGGAGACATCACTTCACATAAATATCCTGAAGCTAAGGGCCATTTACAATGCTCTAAGCTCAGCAAGACCTCTGCTTCAAGGTCACCCGGAGTTGATCCATTCGGACAACATCACGGCAGTCACCCACGTAAACAGACAGGGTGACACAAGAAGCAGAAGGGCAATGGCGGAAGCTGCAGGGATTCTTCGCTGGGCGGAAAATCATGTGATAGCACTGTCAGCAGTATTCATTCCGGGAGTGGACAACTGGGAAGCAGACTTCCTCAGCAGACACGACCTCCACCCGGGAGAGTGGGGACTTCACCCAGAAGTCTTCCACATGTTTATAAAACTCGACAAGTATTGCGCCAGGTCAAGGGACCCTCAGGCAGTAGCTGTAGACGCTCTGGTAACACAGTGGGTGTACCAGTCAGTGTATGTGTTCCCTCCTCTGCCTCTCATAACCAAGGTACTGAGAATTATAAGATGGAGAGGAGTAAGCACTATATTCGTGGCTCCGGATTGGCCAAGAAGGACTTGGTAACCGGAACTTCAAGAGATGCTCACGGAGGATCCGTGGCCTCTACCTCTAAGAAGGGACCTGCTCCAGCAAGGACCCTGTCTTTTCCAAGACTTACCGCGGCTGCGTTTAACGGCAGGGCAGTTGAACGCCGGATCCTGAAGGAAAAAGGCATTCCGGATGAAGTCATCCCTATCCTGATCAAAGCCAGGAAAGATATAACCGCAAAACATTATCACCGCATTTGGCGAAAATATGTTGCGTGGTGCGAGGCCAGTAAGGCCCCGACGGAGGAATTTTCAACTAGGTCGATTCCTACATTTCCTGCAAACAGGAGTGTCTATGGGCCTGAAATGGGGGTCCATTAAGGTTCAAATTTCGGCCCTGTCAATTTTCTTCCAAAAAGAACTAGCTTCAGTCCCTGAAGTTCAGACATTTGTGAAAGGGGTACTGTATATACAGCCTCCTTTTGTGCCTCCAGTGGCACCTTGGGATCTAAATGTAGTTTTTGGGTTCCAAAAGTCACATTGGTTTGAACCACTTAAATATGTGGAGTTAAAATATCTCACATGGAAAGTGGTCATGCTGTTGGCCCTGGCCTGGGCCAGGTGCGTGTCAGAATTGGCGGCTTTATCCTGTAAAAGCCCTCATCTGATTTTCCATTCGGACAGGGCGGAATTGAGGACTTGTCCTCAGTTTCTCCCTAAGGTGGTTTTCAGCGTTTCACCTGAATCAACCTATTGTGGTGCCTGCGGCTACTAGGGACTTGGAGGACTCCAAGTTGCTAGACGTTGTCAGAACACTGGAAATATAGGTTTCCAGGACGGCTGGAGTCAGAAAATCTGACTCGTTGTTTATTCTGTATGCACCCAACAAGCTGGGTGCTCCTGCTTCTAAGCAGACTATTGCTCGTTGGATTTGTAGTACAATTCAGCTTGCACATTCTGTGGCAGGCCTGCCACAGCCAAAATCTGTAAAAGCCCATTCCACAAGGAAGGTGGGCTCATCTTGGGCGGCTGCCCGAGGGGTCTCGGCTTTACACCTTTGCCGAGCAGCTACTTAGTCAGGAGCAAATACGTTTGTAAAATTCTACAAATTTGATACCCTGGCTGAGGAGGACCGGGAGTTCTCTCATTTGGTGCTGCAGAGTCATCCGCACTCTCCCGCCCGTTTGGGAGCTTTGGTATAATCCCCATGGTCCTTACGGAGTCCCCAGCATCCACTTAGGACGTTAGAGAAAATAAGAATTTACTTACCGATAATTCTATTTCTCGTAGTCCGTAGTGGATGCTGGGCGCCCATCCCAAGTGCGGATTGTCTGCAATACTGGTACATAGTTATTGTTACCAAAAAAATCGGGTTATTGCTGTAGTGAGCCATCTTTTCTAGAGGCTCCTCTGTTATCATGCTGTTAACTGGGTTTAGATCACAAGTTATATGGTGTGATTGGTGTGGCTGGTATGAGTCTTACCCGGGATTCAAAATCCTTCCTTATTGTGTACGCTCGTCCGGGCACAGTATCCTAACTGAGGCTTGGAGGAGGGTCATAGGGGGAGGAGCCAGTGCACACCAGGTAGTTCTAAAGCTTTACTTTTGTGCCCAGTCTCCTGCGGAGCCGCTATTCCCCATGGTCCTTACGGAGTCCCCAGCATCCACTACGGACTACGAGAAATAGAATTATCGGTAAGTAAATTCTTATTTTAATGCCTGTGCACATGCATACGCATCGCGGCATAGATGAGCGTGGCTACATCTGTGTATATATATATATATATATATATATATATAAGCTTTCCAAAGATGGCGGCACTCTCGGGACTATATAAATGACAGTCAAAGACACTAAGGTCTGTACACCATTTCGGTCCACTGGACCTTTATCAAGAACCCGGGTTCTTGATAAAGGTCCAGCGGACCGAAACATTGAACAGACCTTAATGTCTTTGACTTTCATTTATATAGTCCAGAGAGTGCCGCCGTCTTTGGAAAGCTTGTATGTGGTGTGAAAATACCTTGGAGGGCACCAGGGCAGTTAAATGGTAAAGTATCAGGAGAGTGCGGTATTTATGAATTGATATATTGGCACTCAATTCAGAAACAGTTACATGCATCAAAAGAACACGTATGCTGAAAGCAGTTTGTGGATTAGAATAATAATGTATCAGTCTAATGGCACTTGAGTTATAACAAAGTAACAAACCTTTAATTGATTTTAACCACACTGTACTGGCTAATCCACAAGCTGCTTGACATACTAGCAGAGTGTTCAAACTGCAAAGAAGTCTGTGACCGCAATGGAAGCGCAGGCTGACAAATCTTAGTACATACCGGCGATAAGGAAGCCGGTGAGTTAGAACATTGCAGCATTAATAATGTGAAAATATCGCAAGCAGCATGCGGAAATTAGTACACTCCACCCTCTATGAGGGAAAGAGGTGGGGCGGGGGAAGAGCAATGCATCTTGCTTAGTTTATAGTAGGAGTAGTATAGACTCTACGGGTGCCACTCACAGTATCTTTGTGTGCTTGTGGCACTAGTGCCAATGGCTGCCTATGGGGGTAATTCAGACCTGATCGCTAGCAGGCGATTTTTGCACTGCTGCGATCAGATAGTTGCCGCATACAGGGGAAGTGTATTTTCGCTTTGCAAGTGTGCGAACGCATGTGTAGCAGAGCTGTACAAACAGATCTTGTGCAGTCTCTGCGCAGCCCAGGACTTACTCAGCCGCTGCGATCACTTCAGCCTGTCCGGGCCCGGAATTGTCGTCAGACACCCGCCCTGAAAACGCTTGGACACACTTGTGTTTTTCCAACCACTCCCAGTCAGTTGCCACCCAGAGACGCCCTCTTCCTGTCAATCTCCTTGCGATTGCCTGTGCGAATGGATTCTACGCACAGACACCTCGCTGAGCGGCGATCCGCTTTGTACCCGTACGACGGGCCTGCGTATTGCGGTGCATACGCTTTCACAGTTTAAACCTGATGACCCGCTGTGAGAAAATGCAGCCTAGTGCTCAGGTCTGAATTACCCCCTATGTCTGTACTATAAGATGGGTGATGCTACAAAATAGATCTATTTTTGTGCTTAAAGGCTTCCCCTAAAAGAGGAGAGGGGGCAAGGGTTAGGCACCACCTGGTGGGGTTAGGGTTAGACTTCGGGGAGGGAGGGTTAGGTTTAGGCACCACTGGGGAGGATTAGGGATAGGCTGCAGGAGGGAGAGTTAGGCTTAGGCACCACTGGGGAGGATTAGGGATAGGCTTCGGGGAGGGAGGATTAGGGATAGGCTGCAGGAGGGAGGGTTAGGCTTAAGCACCACTGGGGAGTATTAGGGATAGGCTTCAGGGAGGGAGGATTAGGGATAGGCTGCAGGAGGGAGGGTTAGGCTTAGGCACCACTGGGGAGTATTAGGGATAGGCTTCAGGGAGGGAGGGTTAGCCAAAGGCACCACTGGGGAGGATTAGGGATAGGCTTCGGTAGGAAGGATTAGGGATAGGCTTCGGGAGGGAGGGTTAGGTTTAGGCACCACTGGGGAGGATTAGGGATAGGCTTCGGGGAGGGAGGGTTAGGGATAGGCTTCGGGAGGTAGGGTTAGGCTTAGGCACCACTGGGGAGGATTAGGGATAGGCTTCGGGGAGGGAGGGTTAGGGATAGGCTGCAGGAGAGAGAGGGTTAGGTTTAGGCTGTGTGGAGGGGGGGTTAGGCACCACCTAGGAGGGTTAGACTTTGGGGAGGGAGGGTGAGGCACCACTGGGGAGGGGGGTTAGGGAGTGGGGGACAGACGGTTAGGGCTAAGCTGTGGGGAGGGTGGGTTAGGCACCTCTGGAAGGGGTTAGGGTTAGGCTGCGGGGGGGGGGGAGGGTCAGGCTTCAGGTAAAGAGGGTTAGGGAGGTAAGGGATTAGGGGTAGCATACTTATCCAGTAATTGCCAGGATTCTGAGCATTGGGATGCCACTGTCGGTATTCTGACTGCCGGCATCCCAAGCACTGGGGTCCAGATACCATCCCCCCTTGGCACAAAGGCAGCCTACAATGGAGCTGTTGTTAGGAGTATAACAATCTGCCATCTTAGTAGTAGCTATGAAGTAATATTTGTTTGGAGCTATTCATTTTTAATTAAAAAAAAAAAATTGGTATTGTCAAACTGTTTTAGGTAAGGTGCATGTGGACATTTTTGGGGGGTTAAAGTACCTCCCATGTGGCTTAATAGTACTGTCAGTTGTCTTACAGTTAGGTAACCTGCATCTAAATACAGTTAACCTTTTGCCCAATTTTGATGATAGTTGGTGTGACTGGAATATAAAGACATTTAAAAGGAGAAATGTTTTGAATGTAGCATGGGGGGGGGGGGAATATATGTGGGGTATGTGATCGGAGGGTGGGGATGTAATCTCGAGGGGGAGTCTAATATGCAGGATGATATGGCAATGGCAGGGAGTTTTATATATACAGGATGCATTGGCGGTGGTGTGTGTAATGGCCCTCATTCCGAGTTGTTCGCTCGCTAGCTGCTTTTAGCAGCATTGCACACGCTAGGCCGCCGCCCTCTGGGAGTGTATCTTAGTTTAGCAGAATAGCGAACGAAAGATTAGCAGAATTGCTACTAAATATTTTCTTGCAGTTTCTGAGTAGCTCCAGACCTACTCCTAGATTGCGATCAGCTCAGTCCGTTAAGTTCCTGGTTTGACGTCACAAACACGCCCTGCGTTCGGCCAGCCACTCCCCCGTTTCTCCAGACACTCCCGCATTTTTCCCTGGTATGCCTGCGTTTTTTTAGCACACTCCCGGAAAACGCTCAGTTACCACCCAGAAACTGTCAATCACTCACCGATCAGCAGAGCGACTGAAAAGCGCCGAAGGATCCACAGCAAATCTACTAAGTTTTTAGTTAAATAACTAAGCGCATGTGCCCTGCGTGCCTTACGCATGCGCATTTTGCGACAAATCGCAGCATAGCGAAAATCGGCAACGAGCGAACAACTCGGAATGACCACCAATATGCGGGTGCCGATAGTGGGAGACAATTGCTGCAGGGGGGGGGGGGGTAAATATGCAGGAGTTGACCGCGAGGGAAGGAGCGGCTCATGCGGGACTCAGGAGGCAGAGTCGTGGGGGGGGGGGGGGTGTAAAATATGCCGGAGGGAATTCCATGGATGCGGATAACATGTAGGAGGCAATCGGGGGAGGAAGGGATTGTGTGTGTTTAATATGCGGGAGGCGCTTGCGGGAGTGGCGCTGGTAATATGGGGGATGCAATCGCGGGAGGCAGGTGGCGGGTAAAAAGTGTGATGCAATCGCGGGAGGGGGGCAGGTAACATGTGGAAGACAATCGTGGGGGGGGGGCACGGGTAATATTCGGGATGCAATCGCTGGAGGCAGGGGCGGGTAAAATTCTGGATGCAATCGCGGGAGGAGTGGCACTGCCGGGTAACATGAGGGTTTCCGCATTAACAGGGTGCTGTGGTGCGGGGTGGGAAAATGCTGAGTTCTACCGCGGAGGGGGGATTGCAGACAGAGGAGCAGTCAAGACACAATGCTACCCATGTTACACTTACCCATGTTACACTGTCTGACATCAGTGCCGTGGCGGCTGATTACAGCTGGGTGGCCAGAGCATCCCTGCTCCTCTGTCTCTCTCTAAACGAATTACGCATTCTTTCATTAGCAGTGTGTGACGACTCCCCCCAGTGGCTGACGCCCATAGGCGGCTGCCTAAAGCTGCCTAATGGTGGCGCCGGCCCTTGTGGTATGCAATGTTCTATCTTCCACTCAGTATGTAGGATCTGGAGCAGTAATTTCTGCTAATTACTCCCTTACGGCACAGATGGTGATTGATGGGGTGGGAGGGAGAACACTCAACTGTAGAAGAGGGATTTTGGACTGAATGAAGGGTCCCCGGTACATGACTCCAGGGTGGTAGGGGGTGTTTAATGCATAGGGGAGGGGTGGATAGTGAAGTGGGCTTAATATTCATCATTTTCTGGTGGGAGGGCAGCTTGCTTGACTGCAGATATCTCCAGTTCCCGGAAATAGATTTCTTAGTTTTTAATGGGATAAAATACTAGAGAGTCCCACCTTTCAGGAGGTACTGGGGACTTGGGGATCATAGTTCAGAAGCCAGAGCAATCCACCAACTAAATAATAAAACTGCATCCCAGACATGTGGAGCTGGAGCAGGGACCAGTTGCTGGAAGGCTGATATCTTTGGTTCTGGGCATAGTAGAGACAAGCTGACAGTGTCCACCGAAAGGGGAGAGACCCAGCTTTTGGATTATATCCTCAGAAAAAAGCTCTAAGTCAGACTGACCCCGAGATATCTGGATGGGAAGAACAAATAACAGGCTCGAATGGAGACCACTGCTTTGAAGTCAGATACAGTATTTCCGGTTCCCCAGGGCAGAGTTTCAAATAATCTGGTACCTCTGGAAAAATGGGACCCTCAGCGATCCATCTAGGGCCCTTATACTCCTGGTGCCCTTGGGCAAGTACTCACTGAACCCATATGAAAAGACGGCCCTGCAGCCGGTCAATCCATGGTTCAGGTGTGTACCCAGCGTAAGGCCAATCCATGGTTCAGGTGTGTACGCAGCGTAAGGCCAATCCATGGTTCAGGTGTGTACCCAGCGTAAGGCAACTGCATTTTAGTTACAGTAGTATGGCAGCTTTGCTGCTGGTTTATAAGTGGTGTCCTGAGGGATGTTTCTAGATAACCCCTCCCTGTCTAGTAGCTGCTGCTGTCACGTATAAAAGGGGTCTATTTATGAAGCAGTGAAAACAGTGGAGAAGAGAACGAGTGGACAAGTTGCACATGGCAACAAATCAGCATTGATGTAACATTTATCAAGAGCATTCTATAAAATTACAAGTAGCAGCTGATTGGTTGCCATGGGCAACTTCTCCACTCTTTTCACTGCTTCATGAATAGACCACAATTTGATTGAGCAACTCCCATTTTGTCTACAGTCAGTTTAAGACCCTACTGAAATCTCCACATGAAAAGATTCCACCAGTATAGATCTGGTAGCCCTTAGCATGTAGAGTTAGTCCAACTCCATTTCAAATGCCAAAATCAGGTAGCAGAATGGCTAGGTGGGAACATATAAAGCAATCTATAATATAGTTGTATGTAATGTATGAAAAACTATCTATTGTAGAGCGTTAGGCCATGTAATCACTACTATTTGTATACTGAGGTCTGTAACTACCAGGGCAAAACAAGGTAGATATAATTAGTGTATTCTGTGATGTTGCCAGAATTTTTCTGTGCCTGAGCCAAGCAACAAATATCATCTATCAGCAGAGAGCTGAGAATTTGTGACTTAGGGAAACTTCATATCAGCGGATCAGCCTCTGGAATTAGCTATTTGATTGTGGCATGTGAGAGTATCAAACCTCCCTATTACTTTGAAATCTACACTTCACGTCTACAGCTTCTAACCTTCTCAAGCATGGAAAGAAATCAAAGCAGGAAATTTCACCTTTGTGATGAAATACTGTTGTTTTTTACAGTATTAAATTTATCAAGCAAGTAGATTAAGTAAAAAACACAAAAAAACAACCAAACTATTTTTGTTCTTTCAAATTATACACATACAGTACTTAATGCAAGTCCCTACTGCAAAAGATATGTAGGGTCTGATGATGTCACTGTAGCTTCCATGGCCCAGCTCCACTCTTCAATGAGCACACACTTTACATGCGCCACTTGGAGAGGACTCTGCTCCACTATATACAGAGCGGTGCATGGGGGCCACATCTGGGGGAAGGGTATGACAACCTCATCAGAACCCCCTGTACTCTCTGTAATTCCACCACTGGCTATAAATATGCTTCAAAAAAGAACTTAAACTTAGGGTCCACCCTATTGAAATTACTCGCTCATTCAAGTGCATTGCTGCCCGGACTTTGACAGGATTAGGTTCCAGAGTACTTCTCATTTACCGGCCCCCTGAAGATGGAAAGATATTTCTACAAGAAATTGCAGACACTGTTGTTGGCCTAGTTCTGGAACATCAAAGATGGCTCATCCTCGGGGATTTCAATGCATAGGTGGATGATGAACTCTCACGCCTTGGCCAAGACCTCCTGTGCACAATGAATGGTCTGGGCTTCACACAGGTCATTCCTTCTGCCACACATAAAGTGGTCACACTCTTGATCTTGTCTTTCAGATTGGATTAGAAGTCACTGGCCTAAAAATAAACCCAGTCATCTGGTCAGACCACCACTCCCTTTGGTTCTCAGTTGCAACCCCTCAAATAAGATCTCTGCCCGTGGAGTTGACCAGGTATCGTCCAAGGAGGGGTATGACTCCACAGGCTCTTGCAGCAAATCTGGATCTCTCTCCAATACTGGGTGCCTCTGAAGATCCCTGTTCCTAGTACGTTATTATAATAGGGATGTAATGGCTGCAATAGATATTATTGCCCCTGCGCGTATATACCTGGCACTTTGGGGCATTTGTGGATCTGGCTCTGTGGGGGCATTTGTGGATCTGGCACTGTGGGGGCATTTTTGGATCTGGCACTGTGGGGGCATTTTTGGATCTGGCACTGTGGGGGCATTTTTGGATCTGGCACAGTGGGGGCATTTGTATACCTGGCACTGTGGGTGCAATTGTGGATCTGGCACTGCACTATTGGGGGCATATGTCTGTGTATCACGTCCCATTTTAATTGGCCACACCCATATCTATGGGACACTCTCTGTCTGATTGGTCGCCGCTTAGCCCCGCCGGGAGTGCACACAGACGCTCTCATTCTAGTGAATGGGGCGCGTGCGTGTCCATGCCCCTTTTCTGGAGCGTGCTTGCTTAGTTACAACCTTTATTTTTCCATACCCCCACTTCATCAACCAATGGTTGTGTCAGTGGCGGAACTAGCGAGCGGTGGGCCCAGGTGCGACAAAATGCTTTGGGCCCCCCCATCCCATCCAAGTCCACCCCCTCACCCCTGGAGAGGATCTGGTGAAGGGGACCTGCTCAGGGCCAGAGAAATGGATACCTAGCAACAGTGCCGTAAATAGACATTTTAGCACTGTGTGCAAGAAACGGCATCGGAGCCCCACCACTGCATGCAAAATAGGGGCAGTGCGCGCCGTAAGCGCGTGCAAAAATACATAGTGGCGTGGCTTCGTGGGGAAGGGGTGTGGCCACAAAAATATTACCAATTCATAAAACGGTGCACAGTAGTCTCCATTATTCAAATTATGCCGCACAGTAGCACCACTACACCAGGTAGAGACCCTTTTACACCTTACGGCGGACAGATTCCTCTTTTTACACATTATGGCAGACAGCGTCCCCTTTTTACACATTACGGCAGACAGCGTCCCCCTTTTTACACATAACGACAGACAGCGTGCACTTTTTACACATAACGGCAGACAGCGTCCCCTTTTTACACATAACGGCAGACAGCGTGCCCTTGTTACACATAGCGGCAGAGAGTGTACACTTTTTACACATAACGGCAGACAGTGTCCCCTTTTTACACATTACGGCAGGCAGCGTGCCCTTGTTACGCATTACGGCAGACAGCGTCCCCCTTTTTACACATTACGGCAGGCAGATTCCCCCTTTTTACACATTGCGGCAGGCAGATTCCCCCCTTTTTACACATCACGTCAGGCAGATTCCCCCTTTTTACACATTGCGGCAAGATTCCCCCTTTTTACACATTACGGCAGACAGATTCCCCCTTTTTACACATTACATCAGGCAGATTCCCCCTTTTTACACATTACGGGAGGCAGATTCCCCCTTTTTACACTTTACATCAGGCAGATTCCCCCTTTTTACACATTGCGGCAGGCAGATTCCCCCTTTTTACACATTGCGATAAGCAGATTCCCCTTTTTTACACATTGTGGCAGGCAGATTCCCCCTTTTTACACATTACGGCAGACAGTCCCAAGAAAGAAAGAAAGAAAGAAAGAAAGAAAGAAAGAAAGAAAGAAAGAAAGAAAGAAAGAAAGAAAGAAAGACTTATACTTACCCTCTCCACTGGCTCAGGCACCTCAGTGCAGCTTCTGGTCACGATTCCCGGGCAGGAGAGAAGGAGGAGGAGGGAGGTGGAGGAGGGAGCCGCAGCAACGCAGTGTTATTGGTGGAGGCGCTGCTACTGCTGTCCCTCTGCTTCACTATAGGCTGTTCTCGGAAGACAGCCTATAGTGAAGCAGAGGGACAGCAGCAGCAGCGCCTCCACCAGTAGTACAGCGCTGCTGCGGCTCCCTCCTCCACCACCCTCCTCCTCCTTCTCCCCCGTTACCGTTCCGCTGCAATCCTCTATGTCCGGGCGGCTGTGTGCTGCGGGCAGCGGTTGCCCGCAGCACACAGCGGCATGTAATGAGATATATTAGCGCATCGCTGTGTGTGTACGGGCGGTCGGCCAACCACCCGTACACATGCTGTGGCAGCCGGTGGTGATTGACAGCTGAACTAGGCGGGCGTGTGTACACGCCCGCCCAGTTCATGACGTCAGTCCCCGATGGATCGGCCAGTGTGTATTCTCAACACACTGCCAGATCCGTCCATAGATATATCTGCCGATTAATTGATCGGCAGATTTATCTGTCAGTGTGTACCGACCTTAAGAATGTAACAGGGATGGGATCCTTTCAGAGCCCTGGTCCCTGCAGGTGCTCATTGTTACATTGGCCCGATACAATTGCATATTATAATCCAGTCCAGGGCACTAATATCACACTTAGATTGCAGTGAATATGTGATCAATGATAAATGAGCCCCATAGGTAGCAAAATATCTCTACTGCCTCCTTTGTGCAATTAAAGTGCCGGTCCTGTCATTGGTGTTTGTTAGTTTTATTTTGGGACACATATTCATACATCTTGTCTGCAAAAAACAAATTGCATCTTTTTCTTTGGGTTCTGGGGAAATGAACAGATAGGGCCTGATTCTGAGTTGCACCACTGCCAATGTCAGACGCAGTGGAGTGCCGTAAAAGCATTCTGATTGTGTTCATACAAAGCTCAGTCGCATGCACGATGAAGTGTAATGTAGTGCATGTTCCTGGGCCATGACTGGGTGCTAGCTTAGTGCATGCATGGTAGGAACATGCAGTGAGGTAAATGGCTGAGGCACTGCCTTACCTGTCATAGGCTTTTTACTCAGAGTTTTGACCATAAAAATGATTAGAATAGTACAAAGAAGATATTTCTAATAGGGATGGACTCTGTAGTGGCATTTGCAACCACCAATAGGCGCAGATAGGGATGCGGCTGCTTTATATGACTCAGAATCATTCCCAGAAAATCAGACAGAGAACAGCTGAGCTGAGTTACTTACTGCATGGTACGGACTACAGGGTAACTAGTTTACAGCATTAACAGAGATTTGTTCCTACTCGTATCAGGTTCTTCACTCCAGTCCTCAAGTACCACCAACAGGTCATGTTTTCTGGGATTTTTTTATCATGCACAGGTGAAAGGACCTATTTGACCGGGTTAATAACTGTCTCACCTGTTTCCGCAGATAGAAATCCTGAAAACATGACCTGTTGGCGATACCCGAGGACTGGAGTAAGAAAAATTACGTGAGAAAGACACATATTTCATGTTAGTGTATTATTGAAGGGAGCCCATTCTCTTCCCATGCAGGCCTAATTTCTGTTTTCTGTAAATGTAGAAAAGCGTAGACAACGGTAATGCTACACAAAACAACTGTACACTAAATATTTGCATCTATTAATATGAACGGCAATGCTTTACTGCTTTCATTGATTAGAAATCATCTGCTAGGAATCCCTTGGGACTAAATGGGAAATGCCTGACTACTTTCTTCACCTCACTGCAAGTAAGCACATGCAAATGCCTTTACCCAGGCGTCCCATCTCCTTCATGTTTCACTTTACTCATTTTCATCAAAGAGTGTCTTAGACTTTGGAGTAGTCACAAGATATGCAATAGAAGTATAGAACGCTCAACAAAGTATGTTTTCTAGTTTGTTTGTTTTTTAATCAGTGTTTTATTATAATGTACTATTTCCAGATAGTGAGATCACATCACAGACACTGCTTTCCGGGCTACAAAGATGCTTTTTCATCCGTAACCAATTATTGCTCTGCTGGCTTGAGATACTGTAAGGCTTAAATATACTCGCTTGGTTTCCTCAATGGCCTCCACGCCACTCTAGCCAGTTGTCTATCATACACCACCACTCCACACCCCTGGGGTTCAGATCAAAGCCCTAACAATCTTGTGGTCACTTAACATGTCAAACTCGCAAGACAGCTGTCTTCATTGGTGTAATTGCTGAGTTTCACACATCATTCAAAGTAGTATTTAGATTTGATGAAGATCTTATTTTCTTAACACCCTGTGTAACCACTTCTCTCACTCTAACCCTTTCATCCTGTCACTTCCTAATCCCACCTGCTGCACTGACCACACTCCCCTCACAGAGGGGCAGATTTATTAAGCTCGGTGAAGTGATAAAGTGGAAGGTGATAAAGGACCAGCCAGTCAGCTCCTAACTGCCATGTCACAGGCTGGGTTTGAAAAATGTCAGTTAGGGAGCTGACTGGCTGGTCCTTTATCACCTTCCACTTTATCACTTCACCAAGCTTAATAAATCTGCCCCAGAGTTCCCTATGGGAATCCCCAGGAGGACTTTGTTTTCTTGTTACACTTACTGAGTTGCTATTATCAACTCTGCGTTTTCCTAATACATGAACCAGAATAATCATCAATGACACCCACCTGCACGGGAAAATGTTTTATTTTTGTGTAAGGTTTTCCAATCTCTCTAAAAAATGTGTCTATCTAAACAGCCACAGATTTAGCTTTTAAAAATGTTCCTTCTCTAAAAATTCTTTAAAGTAATAATATTTATACAGTGAATTCAACACTCATATTTGTTATGGCATTTATTCTGTACCTCAGACTAATGCTCACTGCACATATCATTTACTAATAAGGGTAAACACTATCCCATTCATTTAAATATTTTGTCTGATGTGCCCAGTCTATCTGAGCTCTTATACACAGACACTTTATGTGTGCCAATGGTCCTCCGAGCTGCGGAGCGGCCCAAACCATGGTTTGTATGAATCTAGAAGTCTGAATAATTGATCTTGATGAAGAACAGGGCTATTATACAAGTGAGCATTTACAATGATTACAGAAAGAAAATAGCTCGCCCTAAACTGTAATGACAATAATAATGCCTGGGGCAAGAAAGAAATTTAATGCCCCCATGAAGCTACAGTAAATGAAGCTAAAATATGAATTCCCTGCGCTACGCCATTCTTCAGATTTGCGCCCTGGGTTCTGTTCCTCTCACTAAGCCCTAGTTACAATCTTGGGTACCACCTTGGTCCCACCAGTGTTCACTAATGAAGCTTTTGTGTACAATTGGCCCATTTCACATTTTGCTCAATGATCCCTTTTTTTTAGGAGAATCCAAAGTAATGGGGTCTCAACTAGGGACTGCCATCGCTGTGTTAACCATCGATGGTCACCACTGTGTCATCAGTGGCGGAGAGCCACTGAATCTCCGCCATCAGTGGCAAAGTCATTTATCATTGCCGGTCAACCATCGATGGTTATTAACCATTGATGACCGATGGCCATACCTAATCTCAACCCCATGGCTGCACAATCTTTCAGCTGTTCCCCAGCCCTTGCCCCCTTTTATTTAGAGTTTATAAACAGAGCTGACCGACAAGTCATACTGCCCTGGGATGTCCGTTTGGGATAGGAACTCTTAAGGCCATGGGTGCAGAATTTCATGACCAAATGCGAACAAGGTGCACAAATCAAGGAACAGTTATGAAAATTTTGCATCTGCAATCTGCATTTTAATATGAACACCAATTAACACTTATTATATAGTATATTTACCGGTTTCCAAAAGTGGAGATGTTGCCCATAGCAATCAATAAGAATCTAGCTATTATCTTCTGGAAGGTTCTGTGTGCATTCTGCCACAAATTGTTTGTATTTATTTGAATTGTGATGCACCATTTACTGTGCTTTATGTATTAAAGAGGATTGAGAAATCCCTCCTTCTACAGTATTTTAATAATATTACCCTAATTATCACTATTTTACTATGAGTTGGGTAGGTAGGGAGATGCATATTGGTGGGGGCGGCTACGAGATTAACCTCATCTGTATTGATCTGTGAGACGAAGTGGATCCTCAATGCCACCAGTAATTGGCATTGTTGTATTTGAGGTGTGAGTCAAAGGGTCTTAATGAGCTCCAAAACAGTTCCAAAAGGACAAGCTGTAATGCTAGACTAGTAAAAAGGTCAGGGGCAAGCAGCATGTAATGGTCAAAGCAACCAATAACAATTCTGAAGGAAACAGCAAGGAAATATGTGTGCCCTTTTGTACCACATAGTAACGTGTTCTGATTGTGATCACAACGGAGGGAGCACAGCGCTTCTGACACTGGAGCTTTAGGGACAGAATTCCGTACTTGGAATGGGAGATGTTAATATTGGGGGACCTAACTAGATTTGCCTCAGCTAATATTCTAACAGGTCCTGAAGTTATTGCACGTTTCCAGCATGTATCTGCAATCAAGCACACCAATAACTGCATTCCCATCTGTATTAACTTTGCTATGCCATGAGAAATTGTGTTTTACTTACATTTGGGTCTTACTTACTAAACTAACAAAACACCTTAGACTTAGGGACCTAGTCATTAATCTGAATGGCCCCATTATACATGCAATGTATTATTTTTATTTATTTATTACCAGTTATTTATATAGCGCACACATATTCCGATGCGCTTTACAGAGACTATTTGGCCATTCACATCAGTCCCTGCCCCATTGGAGCTTACAATCTATATTCCCTACAACATGTACACGCACACACGTTCACGTTAGGGTTAATTTTGTTGGGAGCCATTTAACCACCTATCAGTATATTTTTGGAAGGTGGGAGGAATCCAGAGTACCCAGATGAAACCCATGCAAGCACGGGGAGAATATACAAACTCCACATAGTTAGGGCTATGGTGGGCATTAAACCCATGACCACAGTACTGTGAGGCAGTAATGCTAACCATTACACCTTTCCGTGCTGCCAAATACTAGTTTGTTTTAAGTACCTGCTAATTCCCAATTTGTGGCTGATATGGCAGGTAGATATTCCTCAAACTTTCAAACTGAAAGCTTTTGGCATCTGTAGAAACTGACGCCACTTTCAGATGGCATTAGTTTCCGGAGCTCTGCCTGTGCCAGTGGAAGGTAGATCTGGGTGGTGATAAGGAATCCCTCAGGCTCTGTGTGCATGCGTGTGCTCAGTTCACACGTAGGGCGGGATGTGTTAACATACTGTCACACGCCATAGGCGGCATTCACCGCGCTTACCCCTGCGTGCCTGCTGGTCTGTGTTGCGGCCTCCGCCTTCGGTGGTCCACGGGCTCCGGCGTCTGGTCGGTGCGGCTCCCGGTGGTTCCCCGGGGCAGGGGCTCCGCCATGACACCCAGCATCATGTTGGCGGGGAGCAGGTGACGTCATCAGACTGTTCCGCCAATGCAGCGGAGGCGCGAGATTCAAAGTCAGACGCCGGGCAGAGCCTCGGCGCCTGAGTGTCGTCTTTTCCCCTGACGTGGATGCCAGTGCTCTTGTTCCTGACGTATCTCTCTGCAGTCGTTCCCCAGTGTCTCCGGCACTTCCAGGTGCCAGTTGCTGAACAGTTCAGCGTAAACTGCGGCTGGTGTGTTTCTCTGCAATCCAGTCACCAGTGCTTCTTGGACTCAGCGTGTGCTGCGGGCTAAACACCGCTCTCAAGTTCTACAAATCATCAGTGTCTTTAATCACCGCTCTCAAGTTCTAGAAATCATCAGATTCTTTAATCACCGTTCTCAAGTTCTACAAATCATCAGATTCTTTAATCACCGTTCTCAAGTTCTACAAATCACCAGTGTCTTTAACCACCGTTCTCAAGTTCTACAAATCATCAGTGTCTTTAGCCACCGCTCTCAAGTTCTATAAATCATCAGTATCTTTAGTCACCGCTCACAAGTCATACAAATCATCTGTGTCTTTAATAGAGATGTGCACTTGAAATTTTTCGGGTTTTGTGTTTTGGTTTTGGGTTCGGTTCCGCGGCCGTGTTTTGGGTTCGACCGCGTTTTGGCAAAACCTCACCGAATTTTTTTTGTCGGATTCGGGTGTGTTTTGGATTCGGGTGTTTTTTTTTTAAAAACACTAAAAAACAGCTTAAATCATAGAATTTGGGGGTCATTTTGATCCCAAAGTATTATTAACCTCAAAAACCATAATTTCCACTCATTTTCAGTCTATTCTGAATACCTCACACCTCACAATATTATTTTTAGTCCTAAAATTTGCACCTAGGTCGCTGGATGACTAAGCTAAGCGACCCTAGTGGCCGACACAAACACCGTGCCCATCTAGGAGTGGCACTGCAGTGTCACGCAGGATGGCCCTTCCAAAAAACCCTCCCCAAACAGCACATGACGCAAAGAAAAAAAGAGGCGCAATGAGGTAGCTGTGTGAGTAAGATAAGCGACCCTAGTGGCCGACACAAACACCGGGCCCATCTAGGAGTGGCACTGCAGTGTCACGCAGGATGGCCCTTCCAAAAAACCCTCCCCAAACAGCACATGACGCAAAGAAAAAAAGAGGCGCAATGAGGTAGCTGTGTGAGTAAGATAAGCGACCCTAGTGGCCGACACAAACACCGGGCCCATCTAGGAGTGGCACTGCAGTGTCACGCAGGATGGCCCTTCCAAAAAACACTCCCCAAACAGCACATGACGCAAAGAAAAAAAGAGGCGCAATAAGGTAGCTGTGTGAGTAAGATAAGCGACCCTAGTGGCCGACACAAACACCGGGCCCATCTAGGAGTGGCACTGCAGTGTCACGCAGGATGGCCCTTCCAAAAAACCCTCCCCAAACAGCACCTGACGCAAAGAAAAAAAGAGGCGCAATGAGGTAGCTGTGTGAGTAAGATAAGCGACCCTAGTGGCCGACACAAACACCGGGCCCATCTAGGAGTGGCACTGCAGTGTCACGCAGGATGGCCCTTCCAAAAAACCCTCCCCAAACAGCACATGACGCAAAGAAAAAAAGAGGCGCAATGAGGTAGCTGTGTGAGTAAGATAAGCGACCCTAGTGGCCGACACAAACACCGGGCCCATCTAGGAGTGGCACTGCAGTGTCACGCAGGATGGCCCTTCCAAAAAACACTCCCCAAACAGCACATGACGCAAAGAAAAAAAGAGGCGCAATGAGGTAGCTGTGTGAGTAAGATAAGCGACCCTAGTGGCCGACACAAACACCGGGCCCATCTAGGAGTGGCACTGCAGTGTCACGCAGGATGGCCCTTCCAAAAAACACTCCCCAAACAGCACATGACGCAAAGAAAAAAAGAGGCGCAATGAGGTAGCTGTGTGAGTAAGATAAGCGACCCTAGTGGCCGACACAAACACCGGGCCCATCTAGGAGTGGCACTGCAGTGTCACGCAGGATGGCCCTTCCAAAAAACCCTCCCCAAACAGCACATGACGCAAAGAAAAAAAGAGGCGCAATGAGGTAGCTGTGTGAGTAAGATAAGCGACCCTAGTGGCCGACACAAACACCGGGCCCATCTAGGAGTGGCACTGCAGTGTCACGCAGGATGGCCCTTCCAAAAAACATTCCACAAACAGCACATGACGTAAAGAAAAATTAAAGAAAAAAGAGGTGCAAGATGGAATTGTCCTTGGGCCCTCCCACCCACCCTTATGTTGTATAAACAAGACATGCACACTTTAACCAACCCATCATTTCAGTGACAGGGTCTGCCACACGACTGTGACTGAAATGACGGGTTGGTTTGGACCCCCACCAAAAAAGAAGCAATTAATCTCTCCTTGCACAAACTGGCTCTACAGAGGCAAGATGTCCACCTCATCATCATCCTCCGATATATCACCGTGTACATCCCCCTCCTCACAGATTATCAATTCGTCCCCACTGGAATCCACCATCTCAGCTCCCTGTGTACTTTGTGGAGGCAATTGCTGCTGGTCAATGTCTCCACGGAGGAATTGATTATAATTCATTTTAATGAACATCATCTTCTCCACATTTTCTGGATGTAACCTCGTACGCCGATTGCTGACAAGGTGAGCGGCGGCACTAAACACTCTTTCGGTGTACACACTTGTGGGAGGGCAACTTAGGTAGAATAAAGCCAGTTTGTGCAAGGGCCTCCAAATTGCCTCTTTTTCCTGCCAGTATAAGTACGGACTGTGTGACGTGCCTACTTGGATGCGGTCACTCATATAATCCTCCACCATTCTTTCAATGGTGAGAGAATCATATGCAGTGACAGTAGACGACATGTCCGTAATCGTTGTCAGGTCCTTCAGTCCGGACCAGATGTCAGCATCAGCAGTCGCTCCAGACTGCCCTGCATCACCGCCAGCGGGTGGGCTCGGAATTCTGAGCCTTTTCCTCGCACCCCCAGTTGCGGGAGAATGTGAAGGAGGAGATGTTGACAGGTCGCGTTCCGCTTGACTTGACAATTTTCTCACCAGCAGGTCTTTCAACCCCAGCAGACTTGTGTCTGCCGGAAAGAGAGATCCAAGGTAGGCTTTAAATCTAGGATCGAGCACGGTGGCCAAAATGTAGTGCTCTGATTTCAACAGATTGACCACCCGTGAATCCTTGTTAAGTGAATTAAGGGCTCCATCCACAAGTCCCATATGCCTAGCGGAATCGCTCCGTGTTAGCTCCTCCTTCAATGTCTCCAGCTTCTTCTGCAAAAGCCTGATGAGGGGAATGACCTGACTCAGGCTGGCAGTGTCTGAACTAACTTCACGTGTGGCAAGTTCAAAGGGCATCAGAACCTTGCACAACGTTGAAATCATTCTCCACTGCGCTTGAGACAGGTGCATTCCACCTCCTATATCGTGCTCAATTGTATAGGCTTGAATGGCCTTTTGCTGCTCCTCCAACCTCTGAAGCATATAGAGGGTTGAATTCCACCTCGTTACCACTTCTTGCTTCAGATGATGGCAGGGCAGGTTCAGTAGTTTTTGGTTCAGTAGTCTTCTGTACGTGGTGCCTGTACGCCGAAAGTGTCCCGCAATTCTTCTGGCCACCGACAGCATCTCTTGCACACCCCTGTCGTTTTTTAAAAAATTCTGCACCACCAAATTCAAGGTATGTGCAAAACATGGGACGTGCTGGAATTTGCCCATATTTAATGCACACACAATATTGCTGGCGTTGTCCGATGCCACAAATCCACAGGAGAGTCCAATTGGGGTAAGCCATTCCGCGATGATCTTCCTCAGTTGCCGTAAGAGGTTTTCAGCTGTGTGCGTATTCTGGAAAGCGGTGATACAAAGCGTAGCCTGCCTAGGAAAGAGTTGGCGTTTGCGAGATGCTGCTAATGGTGCCGCCGCTGCTGTTCTTGCGGTGGGAGTCCATACATCTACCCAGTGGGCTGTCACAGTCATATAGTCCTGACCCTGCCCTGCTCCACTTGTCCACATGTCCGTGGTTAAGTGGACATTGGGTACAGCTGCATTTTTTAGGACACTGGTGAGTCTTTTTCTGAGGTCTGTGTACATTTTCGGTATCGCCTGCCTAGAGAAGTGGAACCTAGATGGTATTTGGTAACGGGGGCACACTACCTCAAGAAATTGTGTAGTTCCCTGTGAACTAACGGCGGATACCGGACGCACGTCTAACACCAACATAGTTGTCAAGGCCTCAGTTATCCGCTTTGCAGCAGGATGACTGCTGTGATATTTCATCTTCCTCGCAAAGGACTGTTGGACAGTCAATTGCTTACTGGAAGTAGTACAAGTGGTCTTCCGACTTCCCCTCTGGGATGACCATCGACTCCCAGCAGCAACAACAGCAGCGCCAGCAGCAGTAGGTGTTACACGCAAGGATGCATCGGAGGAATCCCAGGCAGGAGAGGAATCGTCAGAATTGCCAGTGACATGGCCTGCAGGACTATTGGCATTCCTGGGGAAGGAGGAAATTGACACTGAGGGAGTTGGTGGGGTGGTTTGCGTGAGCTTAGTTACAAGAGGAAGGGATTTACTGGTCAGTGGACTGCTTCCGCTGTCACCCAAAGTTTTTGAACTTGTCACTGACTTATTATGAATGCGCTGCAGGTGACGTATAAGGGAGGATGTTCCGAGGTGGTTAACGTCCTTACCCCTACTTATTACAGCTTGACAAAGGCAACACACGGCTTGACACCTGTTGTCCGCTTTTCTGTTGAAATACCTCCACACTGAAGAGCTGATTTTTTTGGTATTTTCACCAGGCATGTCAACGGCCATATTCCTCCCACGGACAACAGGTGTCTCCCCGGGTGCCTGACTTAAACAAACCACCTCACCATCAGAATCCTCCTGGTCAATTTCCTCCCCAGCGCCAGCAACACCCATATCCTCCTCATCCTGGTGTACTTCAACACTGACATCTTCAATCTGACTATCAGGAACTGGACTGCGGGTGCTCCTTCCAGCACTTGCAGGGGGCGTGCAAATGGTGGAAGGCGCATGCTCTTCATGTCCAGTGTTGGGAAGGTCAGGCATCGCAACCGACACAATTGGACTCTCCTTGTGGATTTGGGATTTCGAAGAACGCACAGTTCTTTGCGGTGCTTTTGCCAGCTTGAGTCTTTTCAGTTTTCTAGCGAGAGTCTGAGTGCTTCCATCCTCATGTGAAGCTGAACCACTAGCCATGAACATAGGCCAGGGCCTCAGCCGTTCCTTGCCACTCCGTGTGGTAAATGGCATATTGGCAAGTTTACGCTTCTCCTCCGACAATTTTATTTTAGGTTTTGGAGTCCTTTTTTTACTGATATTTGGTGTTTTGGATTTGACATGCTCTGTACTATGACATTGGGCATCGGCCTTGGCAGACGACGTTGCTGGCATTTCATCGTCTCGGCCATGACTAGTGGCAGCAGCTTCAGCACGAGGTGGAAGTGGATCTTGATCTTTCCCTAATTTTGGAACCTCAACATTTTTGTTCTCCATATTTTAATAGGCACAACTAAAAGGCACCTCAGGTAAACAATGGAGATGGATGGATACTAGTATACTTATGGATGGACTGCCGAGTGCCGACACAGAGGTAGCTACAGCCGTGGACTACCGTACTGTGTCTGCTGCTAATATAGACTGGATGATTGATAATGAGATGAAATCAATATATATATGTATGTATATATAATATCACTAGTACTGCAGCCGGACAGGTAGATAATATATTTATTAGGTAATGATGACTGATGACGGACCTGCTGGACACTGTCAGCTCAGCAGCACCGCAGACTGCTACAGTAAGCTACTATACTATAGTAGCATGTACAAAGAAGAAAGAAAAAAAAAAACCACGGGTAGGTGGTATACAATTATGGATGGACTGCCGAGTGCCGACACAGAGGTAGCTACAGCCGTGGACTAACGTACTGTGTCTGCTGCTAATATAGACTGGATGATTGATAATGAGATGAAACCAATATATATATGTATGTATATATAATATCACTAGTACTGCAGCCGGACAGGTAGATAATATATTTATTAGGTAATGATGACTGATGACGGACCTGCTGGACACTGTCAGCTCAGCAGCACCGCAGACTGCTACAGTAAGCTACTATACTCTATAGTAGTATGTACAAAGAAGAAAGAAAAAAAAAAACCACGGGTAGGTGGTATACAATTACGGATGGACTGCCGAGTGCCGACACAGAGGTAGCTACAACCGTGGACTAACGTACTGTGTCTGCTGCTAATATAGACTGGATGATTGATAATGAGATGAAATCAATATATATATGTATGTATATATAATATCACTAGTACTGCAGCCGGACAGGTAGATAATATATTTATTAGGTAATGATGACTGATGACGGACCTGCTGGACACTGTCAGCTCAGCAGCACCGCAGACTGCTACAGTAAGCTACTATACTCTATAGTAGTATGTACAAAGAAGAAAGAAAAAAAAAACACGGGTAGGTGGTATACAATTATGGATGGACTGCCGAGTGCCGACACAGAGGTAGCTACAGCCGTGGACTAACGTACTGTGTCTGCTGCTAATATAGACTGGATGATTGATAATGAGATGAAATCAATATATATATGTATGTATATATAATATCACTAGTACTGCAGCCGGACAGGTAGATAATATATTTATTAGGTAATGATGACTGATGACGGACCTGCTGGACACTGTCAGCTCAGCAGCACCGCAGACTGCTACAGTAAGCTACTATACTCTATAGTAGTATGTACAAAGAAGAAAGAAAAAAAAAACCACGGGTAGGTGGTATACAATTATGGATGGACTGCCGAGTGCCGACACAGAGGTAGCTACAGCCGTGGACTAACGTACTGTGTCTGCTGCTAATATAGACTGGATGATTGATAATGAGATGAAATCAATATGTATATGTATGTATATATAATATCACTAGTACTGCAGCCGGACAGGTAGATAATATATTTATTAGGTAATGATGACTGATGACGGACCTGCTGGACACTGTCAGCTCAGCAGCACCGCAGACTGCTACAGTAAGCTACTATACTATAGTAGTATGTACAAAGAAGAAAGAAAAAAAAAAACCACGGGTAGGTGGTATACAATTATGGATGGACTGCCGAGTGCCGACACAGAGGTAGCTACAGCCGTGGACTAACGTACTGTGTCTGCTGCTAATATAGACTGGATGATTGATAATGAGATGAAATCAATATATATATGTATGTATATATAATATCACTAGTACTGCAGCCGGACAGGTAGATAATATATTTATTAGGTAATGATGACTGATGACGGACCTGCTGGACACTGTCCGCTCAGCAGCACCGCAGACTGCTACAGTAAGCTACTATACTCTATAGTAGTATGTACAAAGAAGAAAGAAAGAAAAAAAAACACGGGTAGGTGGTATACAATTATGGATGGACTGCCGAGTGCTGACACAGAGGTAGCTACAGCCGTGGACTAACGTACTGTGTCTGCTGCTAATATAGAGTCTAGACTGGATGATAAATTATTGATAATGAGATGAAATCAATATAATATCACTAGTACTGCAGCCGGACAGGTACTATATATATTTATTATGTAATGACTGATGACGGACCTGCTGGACACTGTCAGGTCAGCACAGCACCGCAGACTGCTACAGTAAGCTACTATAGTAGTATGTATAAAGAAGAATGAAAAAAAAAAAAACCACGGGTAGGTGGTATACAATATTATATATATATATATATTATATACAATTATATATATATATATATATATTAAACTGGTGGTGATTGATTATTAAACTGGTGGTCACTTCAGGTCACGTTGCAACTTGCAACTAGTACTCGGAGGCCTAAGCAGACAATCACAAAATATATTATTATACTGGTGGTCAGTGTGGTCACAACAATGGCAGTGTGGCACTGACTCTGGCAGCAAAAGTGTGCACTGTACGTTATATGTACTCCTGAGTCCTGCTCTCAGACTCTAACTGCTCCCCACTGTCAGTGTCTCCCCCACAAGTCAGATAATACACTTACAGTCACACTATCTATTATCTAATCTATAAATATCACTTCAGCAAGTAGTATAGTAGTATACAGTATAGTAGTACTCCTCCTAATAATGCTCCCCAAAATACTGTGTCTCTCTCTTTTCTAAACGGAGAGGACGCCAGCCACGTCCTCTCCCTATGACTCTCAATGCACGTGTGAAAATGGCGGCGACGCGCGGCTCCTTATATAGAATCCGAGTCTCGCGATAGAATCCGAGCCTCGCGAGAATCCGACAGCGTGATGATGACGTTCGGGCGCGCTCGGGTTAGCCGAGCAAGGCGGGAAGATCCGAGCCTGCTCGGACCCGTGTAAAAAACCTGAAGTTCGGGCGGGTTCGGATTCAGAGGAACCGAACCCGCTCATCTCTAGTCTTTAACCACCGCTCACAAGTGTTTCAAATCGTCAGAGTCTTTAACCACCGTTCACCAGTTCTTCAAATCACCAGTATCTTTAAAAACATCACTTACAAGTTCTTCAGTCATTATTATCTTGTACCAACACTCACAAGGACTTCTTTTCCTGGAATTCTTAGCATTGCTTATAAGTTCTCCTATAGGCCTGGACATTCCCCCATACGTTCCTTCTCTGCTATGTGACATTGTGTTGCTCTCTTCCTGCAATAAAGTTCTTTAATATTTTCACCAAGCCTTACTGTCAGAGTCCTGTATGAGGAAGACCTATATTAAGCCATCCCTGTTCCGACCATCGGGAGAACCCCCGAGTTCACAATACCCCCAACCTAGGTCAGTGACACATACATCGCCCCCCCTCGCAGCGATGTTAATCGCATACAATATGTACTGACATATGCGATTAACATTGCAATGACTCCACCTGCTCCCCTGCCAGGAAGCAGGCAGCAGGCTGTCCCCAGCGCCTCCACCTCCCTGCAGCTGGAAGGATCTCCGGCTGTGCTGCTAGGGATAGGAGGAGTTTAGCTTCCGGGACTAGGGCTACCTGGAAGAAGGTATGCCGGGAGGAGGGGGTCGGCGTCTGTGGCGGGGGGCGGCAGCCAGTGTTAAGAAGCCCATAGGATTCTATAGGGTATCGCCATCAAAAGATGGTGATACCCTCTGGGGCGAAAACACGGCAACCGGGAGTTAGTACATACGAAAATGCGATAAAACCCCCGAAAACGGTACATCCCGCCCATACACACTAACACTGCCAGACCAAACCTGGGAGTGTAAGCTTTCTGTACTGATTCCTCAGGCCCTCTCTGTGTGCATGCATACCTCACAACTTTTCAATTCAGTAAGCCTGGACACTCGCGCGGCTTCGCCACATACAACATGGAAAGGGGGCATGGCCTCGGATGGGAGGGGCATGGTTTATGCTTGGTGGGCGTGGCCCCCTCAATGTGGCTTTGGTTTTCATCATTTTGGGGGCATGTCCGCGTTCCCTGAGCAGCTGGGCATCCCCCTGCTCACCTCCCAGCACTGAATAGATGGCGTGCGCATGTGCACAGCATCTATTCAGCAATCACCGGCTGCTTTGCAGAGCACAGCAGCTGGTGATCAAAGGCTCCCCCAACTGCTCCATCCACCCGTGGGACACTGCACCCGCGGATGGGACAGCGGGACAGTGTCCAAATAGTGTGACTGTCCCGCTGGAAACGGGACAGTTGGGAGGTATGTGCATGCGTGTACTCTGGTCACACAAGTGCAGTAACACTGCCAGACCAAACCGGACAGTATAAGCTTTCTGTACTGATCCCTCAGACAATCTCTGTGTGAAATGCGTGTACTCCGCTCACATATATATGCAGTAACACTGCCAGACCAAACCCGGCAGTGTAAAGCCCCGTACACACGGGGAGAGGTGTGTGCTGAGCGATCTAGCAGAGAACGCTTAGCAAACATCTCTCCCCCGCTCAGCACACAGCACGATGTATGCTGAGCGAGGGGGGTCGACGGGGGGCCGCTCATTTCACCGAGTGGTAAAATGAGCGATCTCACTAGATTTGGTATGCACGCATGCCAAATATAAAGCGGGCGATAGCGACGCGCGGGACCGTGCATCACTGTCGCCGTACACACGTAGAGATCCGTGCTTAATTTTTTAAGCAATCTAGTCAGATTGCTAAGAATTTACGCACTGATCTTTCCGTGTGTACCCCCCTTTAGCTTTCTTACTGATCCCTCAGGCCCTCTCTGTGTGCATGCTGGTGTTCTGGTCACACGTGCAGTAACACTTCCAGACCAAACTTGGTAGTGTAGCCTTTTTGTACTAATTATCGGCATATTAGCAGGGCCGGTTCGAATGCCCTCGGCGCCCCGGGCAGGGAATGGGGGCGTGGCTTACTACAGGGGGCGTGGTCAGTCACGCCCCCTGTACAGCAGAAGCGCCGCTTAAATGCTGAGCGGTGCGCGATGACGTCATCGCGCACCGCACAGCAAAAGGTCCTCTCCGCGAAGGGAAACTAGACGCGTAGTGTCTAGTTCCCTTCGCGGAGAGGACCTTTGCTGTGCGGTGCGTGATGACGTCATCGCGCACCGCTCAGTAATGGTCCTCTTTGCGAAGGGAAACTAGACGCTACGCGTCTAGTTCCCTTCACGGGACCAGAGCCGCAGGAGCCGGGGGGACACAGCGGGCAGCGGAGGGCACAGCAGTGGCGGATCTTGCCATGGTGCGGCGCCCTCCGGATGGCGCCAGCGCCCTCCGGAAGGCGGCGCCCCGGGCAAAAGTACTGCTTGCCCGTGGCAAGATCCGCTACTGCATATTAGTAATAGGACTTGCCTTCTGAAAAACAGCTGTGCCGCACCAGAGCAATACTGAATTGTTTTGGTAGTTTGGCGAATTGGATACCAAAGTAACAGGAGCCATTGGCTATGGGATATAGGGGGTAATTCAGACTTGCTCGCAGCAGGGAATTTGTTAGCAGTTGGGCAAAACCATGGGGGTCATTCTGAGTTGATCGTAGCCCTGCAAAATTTTGCAGGGCTATGATCATGACAATATATATGCAGGGGGACGCCCAGCACAGGGCTATCCCGCCCCGCATGTCAGTATAGCTTCCCCCCGCCACCCGTAGAAGTGCAAAAGCATCACACAGCAGCAATGCTTTTGCACTTTAGGAGTAGCTCCTGGCCAGCGTAGCGTTGGCCGGACTGCGCCCATGAAACGGCGGCCAAACGGCGCATGTGCATTTCTGACCCGATCGCTGTGCTGCGATAAACTGCAGCATGCGATCGGGTCAGAATGACCCCCTATGTGTACTGCAGGTGGGGCAGATATAACATTTGCAGAGAGAATTAGATTTGGGTAGGTTATATTGTTTCTGTGCAGGGTAAATACTGGCTGCTTTATTTTTACACTACAATTTAGATTTCAGTTTCAACCCACCCCACCCAAATCTAACTCTCTCTGCACATGTTATATCTGCCTCCCCTGCAGTGCACATGGTTTTGCCCAACTGCTAACAAATTTGTTGCTGCGATCAACTCTGAATTAGGCCCATATTTACTAAAGCTGCTAACAAGGAAAAGTGAGTGTATTCAATAAGCGATAATTACTGTAGAATCTGATTGGTTACTATGGCAACACCTCCACTTTCTCTTACGTCCTAGAGGATGCTGGGGACTCCGTAAGGACCATGGGGATAGAAGGGCTCCGCAGGAGACATGGGCACTTTAAGAAAGACTTTAGGTCTGGGTGTGCACTGGCTCCTCCCTCTATGCCCCTCCTCCAGACCTCAGTTTGATACTGTGCCCAGAGGAGACTGGGTGCATTACAGGGAGCTCTCCTGAGTTTCCTGTCAGAAAGTATTTTAGTTAGGTTTTTTATTTTCAGGGAGCCTGCTGGCAACGGGCTCCCTGCATCGTGGGACTGAGGAGAGAGAAGCAGTACCTACTTCTGTGAGTTTCAAGGCTCTGCTTCTTAGGCTACTGGACACCATTAGCTCCAGAGGGAGTCGGAACACAGGTCTCACCCTGGAGTTCGTCCCGGAGCTGCGCCGCCGTCCTCCTCACAGAGCCGGAAGATAGAAGCCGGGTGAGTATGAGAAGAAAAGAAGACTTCAGAGGCGGCAGAAGACTTCATGATATTCACTGAGGTAACGCACAGCAGTAACGCTGTGCACCATTGCTCCCATACACCTCACACACGGCAGTCACTGTAAGGGTGCAGGGCGCAGGGGGGGGGGGCACCCTGGGCAGCATATGAACCTCTCTTTGGCAAAAATATATATGTATACAGCTGGCCACTGTCTATATATGAGCCCCCGCCAATTTTTAGTGTATTTGAGCGGGACAGAAGCCCGCCGCCAAGGGGGGCGGGGCTTCTCCCTCGGCACTCACCAGCGCCATTTTCTCCACAGCACAGCTGAAAGGAAGCTCCCCGGACTCTCCCCTGCTTATACCACAGTGAAAGAGGGTTTTAAAGAAGAGGGGGGGCACATAATTAGGCGCATATATACATATATACACAGCGCTACTGGGTAAACATATATTTATTGTGTTTTTTCCTGGGTCATATAGCGCTGGGGTGTGTGCTGGCATACTCTCTCTCTGTCTCTCCAAAGGGCCTTGTGGGGAACTGTCTTCAGATAAGAGGATCCCCTGAGTGTGTGGTGTGTCGGTACGCGTGTGTCGACATGTCTGAGGTAGAAGGCTTTCCTAGAGAGGACGGGGAGCAAATGAATGTGGAGTCTCCGTCGACAACGCCGACACCTGACTGGATGGATATGTGGAATGTTTTAAGTGCTAATGTAAATTTATTGCACAAAAGATTAGAGGTACAGCCAGGGAGTCAACCCGTGTCTGTCCCTATGTCGCAGGGACCTTCGGGGTCTCAAAAGCGCCCACTTTCCCAAATAATAGACACAGATACCGACACGGATTCTGACTCCAGTGTCGACTACGATGATGCAAAATTACAGCCAAAATTGGATAAATGTATTCGATATATGATTATTGCAATAAAAGATGTTTTGCATATCACAGAGGAACCCCCTGTCCCTGACACGAGGGTGCACATGTATAAGGGAAAGAAACCTGAGGTAACCTTTCGCCCCTCACATGAGTTGAACGAATTATGTGAAGAAGCTTGGGAATCTCCAGACAAAAAACTGCAGATTCCCAAAAGGATTCTTATGGCGTATCCTTTCCCGCCAACGGACAGGATACGGTGGGAATCCTCCCCTAGGGTGGACAAAGCATTGACACGCTTATCCAAAAAGGTAGCGCTGCCATCCCAAGATGCAGCTACCCTCAGGGATCCTGCTGACCGCAAGCAGGAGGTTACCTTGAAGTCCATTTGCACACATTCTGGTACCTTACTCAGACCGGCAATTGCGTCGGCCTGGGTTTGTAGTGCGGTAGCAGCATGGACAGATACCTTATCAGCGGAAATTGAGACCCTAGATAAGGATACCATTTTATTGACCCTAGGGCATATAAAAGATGCTGTCTTATATATGAGAGATGCTCAAAGACGCTATGTCGATTTCTGTTAGACGAGTCCTATGGTCCCGGCAATGGACAGGTGATGCCGACTCAAAGAGGCATATGGAGTATTTACCTTACAGGGGTGAGGAATTGTTTGGGGAAGGTCTCTCGGACCTGGTCTCCACAGCTACAGCTGGTAAATCTAATTTTTTGCCTTATATTCCCTCACAGCCTAAGAAAGCACCACATAACCAAATGTAGTCCTTTCGATCACAAAGAAACAAGAAAGTACGAGGTGCGTCCTTTCTTGCCAGAGGTAAGTGCAGATGGAAAAACCTGCACAACACAGCTAGTTCCCAGGAACAGAAGTCCTCCCCGGCCTCTGCAAAATCCACCGCATGATGCTGGGACTCCGTTAAAGGAGTCCGCCCCAGTGGGGGCACGTCTTCGAGTTTTCAGCCACATCTGGGTTCACTCGCAGGTGGATCCCTGGGCAATAAAAATTGTTGATCAGGGTTACAACAAGCTGGAACTCGAAGAGGTGCCTCCTCGCCGGTTTTTCAAATCGGCCCTGCCAGCTTCTCCCCAGGAAGGGGAGATAGTGTTAAATGCAATTCACAAATTGTATCTTCAACAGGTGGTGGTCAAGGTTCCCCTGCTTTAACAAGGAAGGGGATATTACTCAACCCTGTTTGTAGTCCCGAAACCGGACGGTTCGGTCAGACCCATATTAAATTTTAAAATTCCTGAACCTATAATTGAAAAGGTTCAAGTTCAAGATGGAATCGCTAAGAGCGGTCATCGCCAGCCTGGAAGGGGGGGATTTTATGGTATCTCTGGACATAAAGGATGCATACCTTCATGTTCCCATTTATCCACCTCATCAGGCGTACCTGAGATTTGCGGTACAGGATTGTCATTACCAATTTCAGACGTTGCCGTTTGGGCTTTCCACGGCCCGAGGATTTTCACCAAGGTAATGGCGAAAATGATGGTGCTCCTGTGCAAGCAAGGTGTCACAATTATCCCGTACTTGGACGATCTCATAAAAGCGAGATCAAGAGAGCAGTTACTGAACAGCATATCACTTCCACTGAAGGTGTTATAGCAACACGGCTGGATTCCCAATATCCCGAAGTCGCAGTTGGTTCCTACGACTCGTCTGACTTTCCTGGGCATGATTCTGGATACAGACCAGAAAAGGGTTTATCTTCCGATAGAAAAAGCTCAGGAACTCATGACTCTAGTCAGGAACCTATTGAAACCAAAACAGGTGTCAATGCATCACTGCACTCGAGTCCTGGGAAAGATGGTGGCATCATACGAGGCCATTCCCTTCGGCAGACTCCATGCGAGGACTTTCCAGTGGGACCTACAGGACAAGTGGTCCGGGTCACATCTACAGATTCATCAGTTGATCTCCCTATTCCCCAGGGCCAGGGTATCTCTCCTGTGGTGGCTGCAGAGTGCTCACCTTCTAGAAGGCCGCAGGTTAGGCATTCAGGACTGGATCCTGGTGACCACGGACGCGAGCCTCCGAGGTTGGGGAGAAACTTCCAAGGTCTTTGGTCAAGTCAAGAGACTTGTCCTCACATCAACATCCTGGAACTGAGGGCCATATACAACGCCCTACGTTAAGCGGAGACCTTACTGCGCGACCAACCAGTTCTGATCCAGTCAGACAACATCACTGCAGGGGCTCATGTAAACTGCCAAGGTGGCGCAAGGAGCAGAGTGGCAATGGCGGAAGCCACCAGAATTCTTCGCTGGGCAGAAATTTATGTAAGCGCACTGGCAGCAGTGTTCATTCCGGGAGTGGACAACTGGGAAGCAGACTTCTTCAGACTTCTTCAGCAGACAAGACCTGCATCCAGGAGAGTGGGGACTTCATCCGGAAGTCTTCGCACGGATTGCAAGTCAGTGGGGACTACCCCAGATAGACATGATGGCGTCCCGCCTCAACAAAAAGCTACAGAGGTATTGGGCCAGATCAAAAGATCCTCAGGCGGTAGCTGTAGATGCCCTAGTGACACCGTGGGTGCCCAGTCGGTCTATGTATTTCCTCCTCTTCCTCTCATACCCAAGGTGTTACAAATAATAAGAAAGAGAGGAGTGAGAACAATTCTCATTGTTCCAGATTGGCCACGAAGGACCTGGTATCCGGATCTGCAGGAAATGCTCACAGAAGATCCGTGGCCTCTTCCTCTAAGACAGGACCTGTTGCAACAGGGGCCCTGTCTGTTCCAAGACTTACCGCGGCTGAGTTTGACGGCATGGCGGTTGAACGCCGGATCCTAGCGGAAAAAGGCATTCCGGAGTAGGTCATTCCTACGCTGATAAGGGCTAGGAAGGACGTGACTTCTAAACATTATCACCGTATATGGCGAAAATATGTTTCTTGGTGTGAGGCCAGGAATGCTCCTACGGAAGAATTCCATCTGGACCGTTTCCTTCACTTCCTACAAACTGGAGTGAATTTGGGCCTAAAATTAGGCTCCATTAAGGTTCAGATTTCGGTCTTATCCATTTTCTTTCATAAAGAATTGGCTTCTCTCCAGAAGTACAGACTTTTGTAAAGGGAGTGCTGCATATTCAGCCTCCTTTTGTACCTCCGGTGGCGCCTGGGGACCTTAACGTGGTGTTGAGTTTCTAAGTCACATTGGTTTGAACCACTTAAAATGGTGGAGTTAAAATATCTCACTTGGAATGTGGTCATGTTATTAACCTTGGCTTCGGCTAGGCGAGTGTCGGAATTGGCGGCTTTGTCTCATAAAAGCCCCTATCTGGTTTTCCATATGGATAGAGCGGAATTGCGGACTCGTCCTCAATTCTTGCCTATGGTGGTGTCATCTTTTCATATGAACGAACCTATTGTGGTGCCTGTGGCTACACGTGACTTGGAGGATTCCGAGTCCCTTGATGTGGTCAGGGCTTTGAAAATTTACGTGGCCAGAACGGCTAGAGTCAGAAAAACAGAAGCACTGTTTGTCCTGTATGCAGCCAACAAGGTTGGTGCCCTGCTTCAAAGCAGACTATTGCTCGCTGGATCTGTAACACGATTCAGCAGGCACATTCTACGGCAGGATTGCCGTTACCAAAATCGGTCAAGGCCCATTCCACTAGGAAGGTGGGCTCGTCTTGGGCGGCTGCCCGAGGGGTCTCGGCACTACAGCTGGGCCGAGCTGCTACTTGGTCGGATTCAAACACCTTTGCATAGTTCTATAAGTTTGAGACCCTGGCTGAGGAGGACCTCCTGTTTGCTCAATCGGTGCTGCAGAGTCATCCGCACTCTCCCGCCCGTTTGGGAGCTTTGGTATAATCCCCATGGTCCTTACGGAGTCCCCAGCATCCTCTAGGACATAAGAGAAAATAAGATTTTAAACCTACCGGTAAATCTTTTTCTCGTAGTCCGTAGAGGACGCTGGGCGCCCGTCCCAAGTGCGGACTAATTCTGCAAGACTTGTATATAGTTTTGCTTACATAAGGGTTATGTTCTAGTTTTCATCGGTCTTGGACTGATGCTATGTTGTTTTCATACTGATAACTGGTTAGTATATCACAAGTTATACGGTGTGATTGGTGTGGCTGGTATGAATCTTGCCCTTGGATTAACAAAAATCCTTTCCTCGTACTGTCCGTCTCCTCTGGGCACAGTTTCTCTAACTGAGGTCTGGAGGAGGGGCATAGAGGGAGGAGCCAGTGCACACCCAGACCTAAAGTCTTTCTTAAAGTGCCCATGTCTCCTGCGGAGCCCGTCTATCCCCATGGTCCTTACGGAGTCCCCAGCATCCTCTACGGACTACGAGAAAAAGATTTACCGGTAGGTTTAAAATCTTATTTTTCCTGTTCAGAAACTTTAGTAATTTAGCACTTAATTATGTGGATGCTTAAAATGCCCTCAATACAAAGACAGGACTAAGGTGATCATTCTGAGTTGTTCGCTCGCTGCCAATTTTTTCGCAGTGCAGCGATCAAGTGAAAAAACTGCAAAAATGCGCATGGAACGCAGCGCGCATGCGCTAAGTACTTTCACACAAAACTTTGTAGATTTACACAAGCTCGAGCAACGTTTTTTCATCGCTCGATTGATCGTAGTGTGATTGACAGGAAGTGGGTGTTTCTGGGCGGAAACTGTCCTTTTTCAGGGAGTGTGCTAAAAAACGCAGGCGTGCCAGGTAAAAACGCAGGATTGGCTGGAGAAACGGGGGAGTGGCTGGCCGAACGCAGGGCGTGTTTGTGACGTCAAACCAGGAACTAAACGGACTGAGGTGATCGCAATCTAGGAGTAGGTCTGGAGCTACTCAGAAACTGCAGCAAATTATTTAGTAGCAATTCTGCTAATCTTTCGTTTGCTATTCTGCTAAAATAAGATACACTCCCAGAGGGCGGCGGCCTAGCGTTTGCAATGCTGCTAAAAGCAGCTAGCGAGCGAACAACTCGGAATGACCACCTATGTGCACTTACCACCAATAAATTCATAGATGAAGCTGGTGCAACCTCTAAGAGACCTATCTTCAGATGGAGCCATCCTCATCTATCCCTTTAATAGGATTAATTGAGCCAGGGCAGCCAGATTTAATCCCCTGCTGTAATGATTTAATCCCCTGCTGTATTTTTCTCTCTCTTTTGTATTGCAGCTGAGAGCAATAGATGAAAGGCTTATGCTAATAAGCCATGGTGCACCTAGGTGCAGCAGAGAAGGCTACATGAGTGAAGCTCCATCTGTATACTAGTTACTACTTTCTGTATAAATGAGTTTACAGTAGCCACACTCCTTGCCACCACCAGCTATAATTGTTATTCACAACCTTGTGTATCAATTGTCCCACACAATGCCTAGATTGTATGGTCATATTAGGCAGGACCATATTTACCTTCTGCTTTGTGTCAGTGTATCATTTTAATGAGTTGCATTTAATATTCCAGCTGTCAGGATCCCGGCGTTCAGGATAACAACGCCTAAATCCTGACTTGTGGGTGTCCACGACAACCATAGAGTGGGAACAGATTCTGTGGCGAGTGCAGCGAGCTTGCAAGGGAACTCTTAGTGCTCGCCCCGCTGCCTGCATTCTGGCAGACCGGATTCCGCTGTCGGGATATTGACAGCCGGCATCCCGTCCTCCGGACAATTGTATGTATTTCATTTTAATTTGTATGATGATCTCTTAAATGTACAGCATTGCATAATGTGATAGCAATTCAAAAATGAAGGATCATTAAAAAAAAAAAAAAGAAGAATAATAATATTTTAGAAGGATTCATGTTGTTCCAGGAACAGGTAGAACCCAACATGGTTAGTGCAGAGTGTTGTCAAACAGTTACAAAAGAACTTTCAACAATCACCCCCATCACATTTACCATTAGTCACTTTCCCACCTTCTAGACAGACAGCTTGTCACCCTCAGTGACTAACACACACACACACACACACACACACACACACACACACACACACACACACACACACACACACACACACACCTCATCATCATGCACTTGTGGCCTGTGGCATGGGCCATCAGGGTTTTCACATAGCTACTAGTGGTAGAGAATTAGTGATGGCATTCTGCATCACTGCACTAAATAGTAAACCCTGTTGAATAGTGCCATGAATCGCAAGAAAAGTTAGTGCAAATCTCAAGGTGTTATGCCACTTGCGATCCCGATTTGCGGTCCCGCCAGGTCGGTATCGCAAGAAAAGATAAACTGTGCAGGCAGGTCAATCCTTGCTAGATCGGATCGGTGTACTATCTAGTTCATCTCACATAAGCCAAAATCGTAAGCACACATAGTCCATATCTCAAGAAAAGTTAGTCAAAATCGGTGGTGCTGGGCTTTGGGGAGTTTAGGGGAAATCGCAAAGTGAAAATCGGGCATAGCAAGGATCTCACCGTGTGTACAGACCATAAGACAGATATGGGAGATATCTGCTGCAGTCCCGACTGCAAAGGGGGCTGCTAGGATGTTGAATTTATCAAGCTCCAGAAAGAGTAGCATTTTGGAGCTTGGTGCCATTGCCCCCTGCACCCTCCCCCCCCACCCCACCCCACCGCCCCACTGCTGACAGCCATGCATGCCGCTATAGGATGGAGCAGAACCAGATGAACCTGTTTCCATCTTTTCGCCAAGATGGGCTCTTATCGCAAACAGTCTCCCAGGAAGAGATTACTACTAAATTCTCATTAAAATTTTAATTTTCACACTGTGGACTTAGGTGTAAAATATTTATCACATCTACATTAAAAATGCGGGTTGTTATAAATAGGCCTCTAACAATTATTTATTTAACTCATTCAAGTGAATAAACACAAAATGTTTCCTCAGCACACTGCGATAAGGCAGATTAGTGTGCATTCTGAATATTAAGGCCATCACAGAAATGCTCCTGAGGAAGCTGGCACCCATTAGACCAGCGAAACGCGTTGGGATCTTCTCTGCAGGACCACAAGCACCAGCACCCATATCCACCTCCTGGCTTTATTTGGACTCATTGGCATCCACTGGATTAAATTCCGGCACAAGTTCTTCACAGACCCGGACTTATCCCCATCTGCCATCTGGACCCTATCTGCATGGGACTCCTAGGGGACTTATATCCGGAAGCAAGTCTGGTAAAATGCTCTTATACCAACTAAACTTGTGAGCAAATGTGGATTAGTGTCCTAGCCAGGAACTGTGGACATTTCACTCAAAAGGGTTAACTTTTGTGGTATCCTACAGAATTCATTTAATACATTTTATCATTGTTGTTTGTTTCACCCTTGAGGGATAGATTATTCTCTTGTAGATGAATGTTTATTAAAAGATATATTTTATATTTCTATATATTGTGTTTTGAATCACAGCCGGCGCCAGTACTTTTCTTTTGCTTGCTTGTATCTACCATTGAGGGAACTGACCTTCCCTGTATGGGCTGCCGTTGACAGCGCACTCTATCTATATATTTTATATAGCAGAACCAGATGAACCTGTTTCCATCCTTTCGCCAAGATGGGCTCTTATCGCAAACAGTCTCCCAGCAAGAGATTACTGCTAAATTCTCATGAAAATTTTTAATTTTCACACTGTGAACTTAGGTGTAAAATATTTATCACATCTAAATTAAAAATGCGGGTTGTGATAAATAGGCCTCTTACAATTATTTATTTAACTCATTCAAGTGAATAAACACAAAATGTTTCCTCAGCACACTGCGATAAGGCAGATTAGTGTGCATTCTGCATATTAAGGCCATCACAGAAAGGATGAAATATAGATGTTAATGGAATTTGTTGAATATTGCTTCAATCAGATTGGCTGTAAGCCACAGAAATATGGTGACTAAACTGAAGCAAACCTGAACTCATTTGAATATCCCTCAAACACTGTAATGTAAAATGTAATAACTGTTATGAGCCACAGCTGTGGCTCATTCCTGTTTTGCATTTTTGTTCTGTATTTTATGTTATACTTCTGTTTATGTTCCCCGTGGGTGTCATGGGGTGCTCGGAGCTCACCCTTAAGGAGGGGATACTGTTATGAACCACAGGTAGTGGTTCATTCCTATTTTATGTTTATAAAGTTGTCTTGCATGCCAGGATTTCCCGTTGCTCTGTTTTAGAATACTCTTGTCTGCTGCCGCTGGTGGGTCTGTGTAATTGCAGCTTGTTCCCATGTGTTCAGCCTCACCTGGCTGCTAATTGTATCTTGTCAGTTTGGAGTCATGCTAGAGGGCAGCTGCACGAGATTATTAATTAGGCCTCTCTGTTATATGCTGGCTGACTGCAATTCACAGATGCTGGTGATATTTCTTGGTTTTTAGTCTGCTTGAAGTCTGACCTGGTTCCTGCCAGTCCCTGAGCTCCTGTATAGCAGTGTCTGACTAGCTGCTTCCTGTGTTGATTCCTGTGTCAGTCCCTGTGTCGATTCCTGTGTCTGATCCCGTGTCCTGCTGTTAGGCGTTCCTGCCCTGAGGTCCAGTGGCTTTGCCTATCCCTGGTCAAGTTCCTGGTTTCCTGGTGTCCACCGGTCTGTCGTTTGGGATTCTGCCTGTCCTCCAGTTCTGAGAGTGTGTGTCGGCATCATTGAGGGTTCCTGTCCGTTTGCCAGTATTCGTACCGGTTCCGTGAGTAGCGGCTCTGCCGCGTCCGTTGGCCTAGGCCGCTGTATTTCATTATTGTTTCTGTCCCTGGTGTTTTGCAGAGGGTTCTGCTTATGCTGTCACCGCCGGTACACAAAGGTATTGTGTCGGCGTGTGATCAGCATTTCCTTTGTTGTTATTTTCCTTTGGCGGTTTCTCCGCACATACTTTAGGTTTTTAGTTAGCTTGTAGCCCCTGGCCTGTTTGCTTAGTTAGAGGGCCTCTTGTTATCATCCTGTCTCGGATTTCCCTTTGTCTCTCACTAAGACCGGGGGGCATCGGAGTTGGGCAGACATAATCCGCCCTTCAAACGCGGCTGCCAAGGGCTCAAGAAACCATAGTCTCGCAAGGGATTTCTGACAGCACGGGTGAGACAACAGAGTTAGGGCGCCAGGGGCTATTCCCTTTCCATTCCCCTTTCCCAGCGTTACGTCCTGGTGCTCTGGACTCACTTCATGAACATCTCCCTTGTTCTGAGCACCAGGAACCTAACAATAACTAGGTTAAGGGGGACATTTACTAAGCAGTGATAAGAGCGGAGAAGTGCGCCAGTGGAGAAGTTGCCACATCAGCCAATCAGTAGCCCTGTATAATTTTATGATATGCAAATTATAGATGTTAAATCAGTGCTGATTGGTTGCCATGGGCTCACTTCTCCGCTCTTATCTCTGCTTAGTAAATGTCCCCCTTAGTGTGCTTTCTGTATTCCTTGTGTTGTAAGATTCCTTTCTGATGCATTTCTGATGCAGTGCATCTCAGTCTGTGTAATGCATGCATCTTATGAGTTTTTAGGGATTTTCGTATATGAAAATTGCTCAACTCTGTGAACATTGGCACTGCGTGCGGCTCAGGCCCAGTAGCGGATCTTGCCACGGGCAAGCAGGACTTTTGCCCGGGGCGCCGCCTTCCGGAGGGCGCAGGGCGCCATCCGGAGGGCGCCGCACCAGGGCAAGATCCGTTGCTGCTGTGCCCCCCGCTGCCCGCTGCCCCACGCTGCCGCTGGCCGCTGTGAAGGGAAACTAGACGCGTACGCGTCTAGTTTCCCTTCGTGGACAGGTCCTTTACTGTGCGGTGCGCGATGACGTCATCGCGCACCGCACAGCAAAGGTCCTCTCCACGAAGGGAACTAGACGCTACGCATCTAGTTTCCCTTCGTGGAGAGGACCATTGCTGTGTGGTGCGCGATGACGTCATCGTGCACCGCACATCATTTCAGTCTGTACAGGGGGCGTAAATGACCATGCCCCCAGTATGAAGCCACGCCCCTTATTGCCGCCCGGGGTGCACAGAGCCCCAGAACCGGCCCTGCTCAGGCCCAATGTGTTCTTTCCCCATCCATAGCGCAGGATGATGTTATCTGGTGTCCTACTCGTTTTCCACAGCAAACAGGTTAAGTATGAGTAGAATATTACAAATAAAAAAAAGGTATCGAAGATTACTCCAGATTTCTCTAACGTCCTAGAGGATGCTGGGGACTCCGTAAGGACCATGGGGATAGACGGGCTCCGCAGGAGACATGGGCACTTTAAGAAAAACTTTAGCTCTGGTGTGCACTGGCTCCTCCCTCTATGCCCCTCCTCCAGACCTCAGTTTGATACTGTGCCCAGAGGAGATGGGTGCTTTTTAGAAAGCTCTCCTGAGCTTTCTGACAGAAAGTATATTTGTTAGGTTTTTTATTTTCAGGGAGCCTGCTGGCAATAGACTCCCTGCATCGAGGGACTGAAGGGAGAGAAGCAAACCCACTTCTGTGAGTTTCAAGGCTCTGCTTCTTAGGCTACTGGACACCATTATCTCCAGAGGGAGTCGGAACACAGGTCTCACCCTGGAGTTCGTCCCGGAGCCGCGCCGCCATCCTCCTCACAGACCCGGAAGATAGAAGCCGGGTGAGTATGAGAAGAAAAGAAGACTTCAGAGGCGGCAGAAGACTTCATGATCTTCACTGAGGTAACGCACAGCACTGCAGCTGTGCGCCATTGCTCCCACACACCTCACACACGGCAGTCACTGTAAGGGTGCAGAGCGCAGGGGGGGGGCCCTGGGCAGCAATGTAAACCTAATTTCTGGCAAAAGAGATATATATACAGCTAGGCACTGTATATATAAAGAGCCCCCGACAGTTTTTATTATATTTAAGCGGGTCAGAAGCCCGCCGCCGAGGGGGCGGGGCTTCTCCCTCAGCACTCACCAGCGTCATTTTCTCCACAGTACAGCTGAGAGGAAGCTCCCCGGACTCTCCCCTGCTTATCCACGGTGAAAGGGGGTTTCAGAGAAGAGGGGGGGCACATAATTGGCAGCAAATAATAGTATTACAGCGCTACTGGGTAAACACATTGTGTGGTTTTCCTGGGGTATTAGCGCTGGGTGTGTGCTGGCATACTCTCTCTCTGTCTCTCCAAAGGACCTTGTGGGGGAACTGTCTTCAGATAAGAGGATTCCCTGAGTGTGTGGTGTGTCGGTATGTGTGTGTGTCGACATGTCTGAGGTAAAAGGCTCTTCTAAGGAGGAGATGTAGCAAATGTGGTGTCTCCGTCGACAATGCCGACACCTGACTGTATATATGGGGAATTAAGTGCTGAGGTAAACTTATTGCACAAAAGATTAGAGAACAGACAGGGAATCTACCCATGTCTGTCCCTATGTCGCAGGGACCTTCAGAGTCTCAAAACGCCCACTATCCAAAATAATAGACACTGATACCGACACGGAGTCTGACTCCAGTGTCGACTATGATGATGCAAAGTTACAGCCAAAACTGGCAGAAAAGTATTCAATATATGATTATAAGTGATGTGCACCGGACATTGTTCGGGTTTTGTGTTTTGGTTTTGGATTCGGTTTCGTGGCCATGTTTTGGATTCGGACGCGTTTTGGCAAAACCTCCCTGAAATTTTTTTGTCGGATTCGGGTGTGTTTTGGATTCGGGTGTTTTTTACAAAAACCCCTCAAAAACAGCTTAAATCATAGAATTTGGGGGTCATTTTGATCCCATAGTATTATTAACCTCAATAACCATGATTTCCACTAATTTTCAGTCTATTCTGAACACTTCACACCTCACAATATTATTTTTAATCCTAAAATTTGCACCGAGGTCGCTGGATGACTAAGCTAAGCGACCCAAGTGGCCGACACAAACACCTGGCCCATCTAGGAGTGGTACTGCAGTGTCAGGCAGGATGGCACTTCAAAAAAATAGTCCCCAAACAGCACATGATGCAAAGAAAAAAAGAGGTGCACCAAGGTCGCTGGATGGCTAAGCTAAGCGACACAAGTGGCCGACACAAACACCTGGCCCATCTAGGAGTGGCACTGCAGTGTCAGGCAGGATGGCACTTCAAAAAAATAGTCCCCAAACAGCACATGATGCAAAGAAAAATGAAAGAAAAAAGAGGTGCAAGATGGAATTGTCCTTGGGCCCTCCCACCCACCCTTATGTTGTATAAACAGGACATGCACCCTTTAACAAACCCATCATTTCAGCGACAGGGTCTGCCACACAACTGTGACTGAAATGACGGGTTGGTTTGGGCCCCCACCAAAAAAGAAGCAATCAATCTCTCCTTGCACAAACTGGCTCTACAGAGGCAAGATGTCCACCTCCTCCTCATCGTCCGATTCCTCACCCCTTTCACTGTGTACATCCCCCTCCTCACAGATTATTAATTCGTCCCCACTGGAATCCACCATCTCAGGTCCCTGTGTACTTTCTGGAGGCAATTGCTGGTGAATGTCTCCACGGAGGAATTGATTATAATTCATTTTGATGAACATCATCTTCTCCACATTTTCTGGAAGTAACCTCGTACGCCGATTGCTGACAAGGTGAGCGGCTGCACTAAACACTCTTTCGGAGTACACACTGGAGGGTGGGCAACTTAGGTAAAATAAAGCCAGTTTCTGCAAGGGCCTCCAAATTGCCTCTTTTTTCTGCCAGTATACGTACGGACTGTCTGACGTGCCTACTTGGATGCGGTCACTCATATAATCCTCCACCATTCTTTCAATGGTGAGAGAATCATATGCAGTGATAGTAGACGACATGTCAGTAATCGTTGGCAGGTCCTTCAATCCGGACCAGATGTCAGCACTCGCTCCAGACTGCCCTGCATCACCGCCAGCGGGTGGGCTCGGAATTCTTAGCCTTTTCCTCGCACCCCCAGTTGCGGGAGAATGTGAAGGAGGAGCTGTTGACGGGTCACGTTCCGCTTGACTTGACAATTTTCTCACCAGCAGGTCTTTGAACCCCTGCAGACTTGTGTCTGCCGGAAAGAGAGATCCAACGTAGGTTTTAAATCTAGGATCGAGCACGGTGGCCAAAATGTAGTGCTCTGATTTCAACAGATTGACCACCCGTGAATCCTGGTTAAGCGAATTAAGGGCTCCATCCACAAGTCCCACATGCCTAGCGGAATCGCTCTGTTTTAGCTCCTCCTTCAATGTCTCCAGCTTCTTCTGCAAAAGCCTGATGAGGGGAATGACCTGACTCAGGCTGGCAGTGTCTGAACTGACTTCACGTGTGGCAAGTTCAAAGGGTTGCAGAACCTTGCACAACATTTAAATAATTCTCCTCTGCGCTTGAGTCAGGTGCATTCCCCCTCCTTTGCCTATATCGTAGGCAGATGTATAGGCTTGAATGGCCTTTTGCTGCTCCTCCATCCTCTGAAGCATATAGAGGGTTGAATTCCACCTCGTTACCACCTCTTGCTTCAGATGATGGCAGGGCAGGTTCAGGAGTGTTTGCTGGTGCTCCAGTCTTCGGCACGCGGTGGCTGAATACCGAAAGTGGCCCACAATTCTTCGGGCCACCGACAGCATCTCTTGCACGCCCCTGTCGTTTTTTAAATAATTCTGCACCACCAAATTCAATGTATGTGCAAAACATGGGACGTGCTGGAATTTGCCCAGATGTAATGCACGCACGATATTGCTGGCGTTGCCCGATGTCACAAATCCCCAGGAAGGTCCATTTGGGGTAAGCCATTCTGCGATGATGTTCCTCAGTTTCCGTAAGAGGTTGTCAGCTGAGTGCCTTTTCTGGAAAGCGGTGATACAAAGCGTAGCCTGCCTAGGAACGAGTTGGCGTTTGCGAGATGCTGCTACTAGTACCGCGGCGGATGTTCTTGCTGCGGGAGGCAATACATCTACCCAGTGGGCTGTCACAGTCATATAGTCCTGAGTCTGCCCTGCTCCACTTGTCCACATGTCCGTGGTTAAGTGGACATTGGGTACAACTGCATTTTTTAGGACACTGGTGACTCTTTTTCTGAGGTCTGTGTACATTTTCGGTATCGCCTGCCTAGAGAAATGGAACCTAGATGGTATTTGGTACCGGGAACACAGTATCTCAATCAAGTCTGTAGTTGCCTGTGAATTAACGGTGGATAACGGAAACACGTTTCTCACCACCCAGGCTGCCAAGGCCTGAGTTATCCGCTTTGCAGCAGGATGACTGCTGTGATATTTCATCTTCCTCGCAAAGGAATGTTGGACAGTCAATTGCTTACTGGAAGTAGTACAAGTGGTCTTCCGACTTCCCCTCTGGGATGACGATCGACTCCCAGCAGCATCAACAGCAGCGCCAGCAGCAGTAGGCATTACACTCAAGGATGCATCGGAGGAATCCCAGGCAGGAGAGGACTCGTCAGACTTGCCAGTGACATGGCCTGCAGGACTATTGGCTTTCCTGTGTAAGGAGGAAATTGACACTGAGGGAGTTGGTGGTGTGGTTTGCAGGAGCTTGGTTACAAGATGAAGGGATTTAGTGGTCAGTGGACTGCTTCCTCTGTCATCCAAAGTTTTTGAACTTGTCACTGACTTATGATGAATGCGCTGCAGGTGACGTATAAGGGAGGATGTTCCGAGGTGGTTAACGTCCTTACCCCTACTTATTACAGCTTCACAAAGGCAACACACGGCTTGACACCTGTTGTTCGCATTTGTGTTAAAATAATTCCACACCGAAGAGGTGATTTTTTTTGTAATTTGACCAGGCATGTCAATGGCCATATTTGTCCCACGGACAACAGGTGTCTCCCCGGGTGCCTGACTTAAACAAACCACCTCACCATCAGAATCCTCCTTGTCAATTTCCTCCTCAGCGCCAGCAACACCCACATCCTCATCCTGGTGTACTTCAACAGTGACATCTTCAATTTGACTATCAGGAACTGGACTGCGGGTGCTCCTTCCAGCACTTGCAGGGGGCGTGCAAATGGTGGAAGGCGCCACCTCTTCCCGTCCAGTGTTGGGAAGGTCAGGCATCGCAGCCGACACAATTGGACTCTCCTTGGGGATTTGTGATTTAGATGAACGCACAGTTCTTTGCTGTGCTTTTGCCAGCTTAAGTCTTTTCATTTTTCTAGCGAGAGGATGAGTGCTTCCATCCTCATGTGAAGCTGAACCACTAGCGATGAACTTAGGCCAGGGCCTCAGCCGTTCCTTGCCACTCCGTGTCGTAAATGGCATATTGGCAAGTTTACGCTTCTCCTCAGACGCTTTTAATTTAGATTTTTGGGTCATTTTACTGAACTTTTATGTTTTGGATTTTACATGCTCTCTACTATGACATTCGGCATCGGCCTTGGCAGACGACATTGATGGCATTTCATCGTCTCGGCCATGACTAGTGGCAGCAGCTTCAGCACGAGGTGGAAGTGGATCTTGATCTTTCCCTATTTTACCCTCCACATTTTTGTTCTCCATTTTTTAATGTGTGGAATTATATGCCAGTATCAATAGCAATGGCTTACTACTATATATACTGCGCACAACTGAAATGCACCACAGGTATGGATGGATAGTATACTTGATGACACAGAGGTAGGTAGAGCAGTGGCCTACTGTACCGTACTGCTATATATTATATACTGGTGGTCAGCAAACTGCAAAACTTAAATGCACCACAGGTATGGATGGATAGTATACTTGACGACACAGAGGTAGGTAGAGCAGTGGCCTACTGTACCGTACTGCTATATATTATATACTGGTGGTCAGCAAACTGTGCAAAACTGAAATGCACCACAGGTATAGATGGATAGTATACTTGGCGACACAGAGGTAGGTAGAGCAGTGGCCTTCTGTACCGTACTCCTATATATTATATACTGGTGGTCAGCAAAATTATGCACTGTACTCCTACTATATACTACAATGCAGCACAGATATGGAGCGTTTTTCAGGCAGAGAACGTATAATACTGGTGGTCACTGGTCAGCAAAACTCTGCACTGTACTCCTCCTATATAATACTGCTGGTCCCCAGTCCCCACAATAAAGCAGTGTGAGCACAGATATATGCAGCACACTGAGCACATATATGGAGCGTTTTTCAGGCAGAGAACGTATAATACTGGTGGTCACTGGTCAGCAAAACTCTGCACTGTACTCCTCCTATATAATACTGCTGGTCCCCGGTCCCCACAATAAAGCAGTGTGAGCACAGATATATGCAGCACACTGAGCACAGATATGGAGCATTTTTCAGGCAGACAACGTATACTGGTGGTCACTGGTCAGCAAAACTCTGCACTGTACTCCTCCTATATAATACTGCTGGTCCCCAGTCCCCACAATAAAGCAGTGTGAGCACAGATATATGCAGCACACTGAGCACAGATATGGAGCGTTTTTCAGGCAGAGAACGTATAATACTGGTGGTCACTGGTCAGCAAAACTCTGCACTGTACTCCTCCTATATAATACTGTTGGTCCCACTCCCCAGTCCCCACAATAAAGCAGTGTGAGCACAGATATATGCAGCACACTGAGCACAGATATGGAGCGTTTTTCAGGCAGACAACGTATAATACTGGTGGTCACTGGTCAGCAAAACTCTGCACTGTACTCCTCCTATAATACTGCTGGTCCCCAGAATAAAGATATGCAGCCCCCTGAAACAAAGTGAGAGGACGCCAGCCACGTCCTCTCACTATCATTTCCAATGCACGAGTGAAAAATGGCGGCGACGCGCGGCTCCTTATATAGAATCCGAATCTCGCGAAAATCCGACAGCGGGATGATGACATTCGGGCGCGCTCGGGTTAACCGAGCCATACGGGAGAATCCGAGTATGCCTCGGACCCGTGTAAAATGGGTGAAGTTCGGGGGGGTTCGGATTCCGAGGAACCGAACCCGCTCATCTCTAATGATTATTGTAATAAAAGATGTTTTGCATATCACTGATGACCCATCTGTCCCTGACACGAGGGTACACATGTTTAAGGGGAAGAAAGCTGAGATAACATTTCCCCCCTCTCATGAACCAAATGAATTGTGAAAAAGGGCGGGAATCTCGAGACAAGAAACTGCAGTTTCCCAAAAGAATTCTCATGGCGTATCTTTTCCCTGCTAGGACCAGGATACGATGGGAATCCTCCCCTAGGGTGGACAAGGCGCTGACACGTTTACCCAAAAGGTAGCACTGACATACCAAGATACAGCTACCCTCAGGGATCCTGCAGATAGCATGCAGAAAAGTACTTTGAAGTCCATTTACACACATTCTGGTACACTACTCAGACCGGCGATTGTGTCGGCAGGGGTTTATAGCGCTGTAGCAGCATGGACAGATACCTTATCAGCGGAGATTGAAACCCTAGATAAGGATACCATGTTATTGACCCTAGGATATATAAAAGATGCTGTCTTATATATAAGACATGCTCAAAGAGACATTGGTCTACTGGGTTCTAGAGTTAACGCTATGTCGATTTCTGCTAGACGTGTCCTGTGGAACATGCAATGGACAGGTGATGCCGACTTAAAGATGCATATGGAGGTTTTACCTTACAAGGGTGAGGAATTGTGTGGAGAAGGGCTCTCGGACCTGGTCTCCACAGCTATAGCTGGTAAATCTGATCTTTTGCCTTATATTCCCTCACAGCCTAAGAAAGCACGACATTATCAAATGCAGTCCTTTCAGTCGCAGAAAAACAAGAAAGTACGAGGAGCGTCCTTTCTTACCAGAGGTAAGGAAGCAGGGCACAGCTAGTTCCCAGGAACAGAAGTCCTCCCCGGCCTCTACTAAATCCACTGCATGATGCTGGGGCTCCGCTAAGGGAGTCCGCCACATCTGAGTTCACTCACAGGTGGTTCCCTGGGCAATAGAAATTGTTTCTCAGGGTTACAAGCTGGAATTCGAAGAGGTGCCTCCTCGCCGGTTTTCCTTATCGGCCCTACCGGCTTCTACCCCAAAGAGGGAGATAATATTAAATACAATTCACACATTATATCTCCAACAGGTGGTGCTCAAGGTTCCCCTCCTTCAACAAGGAAGGGGATATTACTCAACCTTGGCTGTAGTCCAGAAACCGGACGGTTCGGTCAGACCTATTTTAAAATTAAAATCTCTGAACCTATACTTGAAAAGGTTCAAATTCAAGGTGGAATTGCTCAGAGCGATCATCACCAGCCTGGAAGGGGGGGGATTTTATGGTGTATCTAGACATAAAGGCTGCATACCTTCATGTTCCCATTTATCCACCCCATCAGGCGTACCTGAGAATTACGGTACAGTATTGTCATTACCAATTCCAGAGTAATTGGCGGAAATGATGGTGCTCCTACGCAAGCAAGGAGTCACTATCAGCCCATACTTGGACGATCTCCTAATAAGATAAGATCAACAGAGCAGTTGTTGAACAGCGTGTCACTTTCGCTGAAGGTGTCACAGCAATTCGGCTGGATTCTCAATATCCCGAAGTCACAGTTGGTTCCTATGACTCGTCTGCCCTTCTTGGGTATGATTCTGAATACGGACCAGAAATGGGTTTATCTTCTGATAGAGAAGGCCCAGGAACTAATGACTCTGGTAAAAAACCTATTAAAGCCAAAACAGGAGTCAGTGCATCACTGCACTCGGGTCCTGGGAAAGATGGTGGCATCTTACGGGGCCATTACCTTCGGCAGGTTCCATGCGAGGACTTTCCAATGGGATCTACGGGACAAGTGGTCCGGATCACATCTATAGATGCATCAGTTAATCACCCTGTCCCCTAGGGCCAGGTTGTCTCTCCTATGGTGGCTGCAGAGTGCTCACCGTCTACAGGGTTGCAGGTTCGCCATCCAGGACTGGATTCTTGTAGCCACGGACGCGAGCCTCCGAGGTGGGGGAGCAGTCACACAGGGAAGAAACTTCCAAGGTCTTTGGGTCAAGTCGAAAAAACTTGTATTCAAATCAACATCCTGGAGCTGAGGGCCATATACAACGCCCTTCGGTAAGCGGAAACATTGCTTCACAACCTACCGGTTCTGATCCAGTCAGACAACATCACCACAATGGCTCATATAAACCGCCAAGGCGGCACAAAGCGCAGAGTGGAAATGGCAGAAGCCACCAGGATTCTCCGCTGGGCGGAAAATCATGTAAGCGCATTTTCAGCAGTTCATTCCGGGAGTGGACAACTGAGAAGCAGACTTCCTCAGCAAACATGACCTGCATCCAAGAGAGGACTTCTTTAGGAAGCCTTCGCACAGATTGCAAGTCAGTGGGAACTGCCACAGATAGACACGATGGCGTCCCGCCTCAACAAGAAGCTACAGAGGTATTGCACCAGCTCAAGAGACCCTCAGGCAGTAGCTGTAGATGCCCTAGTGACACCGTGGGTGTTCCAGTCGGTCTATGTATTTCCCCCGCTTCCTCTCATACCCAAGGTGTTGAGAATGGTAGGAGGGAGAGGAGTGAGAATAATCCTCATTGTTCCAGATTGGCCACGAAGGACGTGGTATCCAGATCTGCAGGAAATGCTCACAGAAGATCCGTGGCCTCTTCCTCTAAGACAGGACCTGTTGCAACAGGGGCCATGTCTATTCCAAGACTTACCGCGGCTGAGTTGGACGGCATGGCGGTTGAATGCCGGATCCTAGCGTATAGGGGTATTCCGGATGAGGTCATTCCTACGCTAATAAAGGCTAGGAAGGACATGACATCTAAACATTATCACTGTATATGGCGAAAATATGTTTCTTGGTGTGAGGCCAGGAATGCTCCTACAGAAGAATTCCATCTAGGCCGTTTCCTTCACTTCCTGCAAACTGGAGTAAATTTCAGCCTGAAATTAGGATCTATTAAGGTTCAGATTTCGGCCTTATCCATTTTCTTTTAAAAGGAATTGGCCTCTCTCCCTGAAGTACAAACTTTTGTGAAGGGAGTACTGCATATTCAGCCTCCTTTTGTACCTCCGGTGACGCCTTGGGACCTTAACGTGGTGTTAAGTTTCATTAAGTCACACTGGTTTGAACTGCTTAAAACGGTGGAGTTGAAAAATCTCACTTGGAAGGTGGTCATGTTATTAGCCTTGGCTTCGGCTAGGCGAGTGGCGGAATTAGCGGCTTTATCACATAAAAGCCCCTATCTGGTTTTCCATATGGATAGAGCGGAATTGCGGACCCGTCCTCAATTCCTGCCAAAAGTTGTTTCATCCTTTCATATGAACTATTGTGGTGCCTGTGGCTACGCGTGACTTGGAGGATCCCGAGTCCCTTATTGTGGTCAGGGCTTTGAAAATTTATGTGGCCAGATCGGCTACAGTCAGAAAAGCAGAAGCACTGTTTGTCCTGTATGCAGCCAACAAGATTGGTGCCCCTGCTTCAAAGTAGACTATTGCTCGCTGGATCTGTAACACGATTCAGCAGGCGCATTCTACGGCGGGATTGCCGTTACCTAAATCGGTCAAGGCCCATTCCACTAGGAAGGTGGGCTCTTCTTGGGCGGCTGCCAGAGGGGTCTCGGCGCTACAGCTGTGCCGAGCTACTACTTGGTCGGGTTCAAACTCCTTTGCAAAGTTCTATAAGTTTGATACCCTGGCTGAGGAGGACCTCCTGTTTGCTCAATTGGTGCTGCAGAGTCATCCGCACTCTCCCGCCCGTTTGGGAGCTTTGGTATAATCCCCATGGTCCTTACGGAGTCCCCAGCATCCTCTAGGACGTTAGAGAAAATAAGATTTTAAACCTACCTGTGAATCTTTTTCACGTAGTCTGTAGAGGATGCTGGGCGCCCGTCCCAGGTGCGGACTACTTCTGCAAGACTTGTATATAGTTATTGCTTACATAAGGGTTATGTTATAGTTTCATCGGTCTTGGACTGATGCGATGTCGTTTTCATACTGTTAACTGGATAGTATATCACAAGTTATACGGTGTGATTGGTGTGGCTGGTATGAATCTTGCCCTTGGTTTAACAAAAATCCTTTCCTCGTACTGTCCGTCTCCTCTGGGCACAGTTACTCTAACTGAGGTCTGGAGGAGGGGCATAGAGGGAGGAGCCAGTGCACACCAGAGCTAAAGTCTTTCTTAAAGTGCCCATGTCTCCTGCGGAGCCCTTCTATCCCCATGGTCCTTACGGAGTCCCCAGCATCCTCTACGGACTACGAGAAAAAGATTTACTGGTAGGTTTAAAATCCAGTCCTCGCAGGGGCCTTCCCATAATTTTCTAAGGTGATAGCATGTAACAAGCTCCGAGAAGCTATTCAGAACCTGCCTGAGTTAGCGAACGCCATCTTAAGATGGAATTAGCCTGGTAACCTCAATATATCAGCCCTGCTGGAGAAGGAGCTTGTGATTGCTCTCCAGTGGGCACTAGCTGTTTGTAAAGCCTAATGCACTGGTGCATATATAATGAGTAAAGTATGTGCGGTACACACGGGCCCCCGGGGTCCAGGGGGACCCACACCGCACACCCTGCACCCATTTTTTTCAATGCTTACTATGTTGGCAGCACCAGTGCTGAAGAAATCATCAGGAAAATGGAGCAGCGGCCATTTTTCTGCCGTTTCGCGCATGCAAACTATGGAAATCACTGGGAAAATGGCCACTGCACAATTTTCCCAGAGATCTGCGCATGCGCACTAGACAGTGCTAGGGGCCCCTAGTGCATACCTCCCAACTGTCCCAATTTGCGCGGGACAGTTCCGTTCTTTTGGGACTGTCCCGCTGTCCCACCTGTGGGCAGCAGTGTCCCGCTGTGGGGAGGGGGCAGTTGGGAGGCTCTGTCAGTCACTGCTCACTACAGCGGAGAATATATGCTGTGCCATACCACCCAACTTTTTGAAACTCCAAAGAGACAAGGGGCGTGGCCTATACAAAAGGGGGGGTGGCCTTGCAGCAGAGCCGCGATAGCGAGTCACGCACCTTTTGACGTCACTGAGGGGTCATGCCCAGCGCACGGTGAGCTGCTGGCATGCCCCCTCTCCCTCTGTCACCTGTGAATAAACGCTGTGTGTATAGCGTCTATTCACCGCTGGCAGCAGTGACAGGAGCCTCCCAACTGGATAATACAACCCGTGGGTGGGACAGCGGGACAGTGCCAAAAAAACGGGACTGTCCACGAAAATTGGGACAGGTAGGAAGTATGCTGTGCGCATGCGCACAGTGTCTATTTACAGGAGACAAAGGGAGAGAGGGCATGCCAGCAGCTCAAACAGCGCTGGGCATGCCCCCTCAGTGACGAAAACGGGAGGCGTGGCAAGCGGCCGTGGCATTGCTGCAAAGCCATGCCCCTTTTTTCAGAGGGCACGCCCCCTTTTCGGACGGGTACGGCTTCGACGCGCATAAAGGTCCCTCTTTATGTAAGATAAGTGTTGGGAGGTATGCCCTAGTGACCAGAGTATACAGCGCTGCCGGCAAGATAAGAGGGGGCCAGACGTAGTCTGCACACAGGTCCCCTCCTCTCTAGATGCGCCCCTGGCCTATCACAACTCACACATGACCAGCCAGGTGGTCTCACATGCACAGTTGCGCAGCCTGTTTCACATCCAGAAGTAAAATGATCACATAAATTAATGCGGGTGACTGGCATTCATTTATGTGAAAGGAAATATGATTGCATGTGTTATTCTCACAATTAGCTATTACTGGAATGGGACACTGTACAAAACTATAAAATTATGGGGTTTACTTTTTCAAAATCCTTTTGATCAATGAGTTTTTTCTCTTAAGGATAAAACAGGCAATTATATGGCTGGAAAAAGGAAAATACATCAATCAGGTTATAGACATTTTTGGGCTGATACACAATGGTACAGAAGCCAGATTTAGCAGCTTATGCTAATACGGGGGTCCGTACATCTGCAATAGGAAGCTGTGTCACTCATTGATATTACACCAACTATCGTAAACGGCATCATTAGTATGGGCACCTCCATCTGCCCTGTGCTGGGTGCAAGAGATCCATCTGACACAGTATTCCCTTCCCTGCACACACAACTCATTTGCACAGAGCGTTTGATACATGCTCTTGTCACTCCTGCAATTCAGTGCTGTTGCATGCGATCGCATAGTCGCCCCCTAATTCCTACCCTAAAACACCCAATTTCACAGAAAGACAGATCAAGCCAAGTTCCATACAACTCAGAATAGAACAGACATACACCAACATGGAGAAATTCACGTGTGCTTATGCACTGTATGCAAAAACTCCACATTTGCGTCCGTGGTAAGGGATCAGTCTGAATTTGACCCTTCACTTTCTGAAATGTTTTGCCTAGTCTGGACAGAAGGTGTCCCTGGTGATATTGGCCCTCATTACGAGTTGTTCGCTCGCTAGCTGCTTTTAGCAGCATTGCACACGCTAAGCCGCCGCCCTCTGCGAGTGTTAGCATAGCAGAATTGCGAACGAAAGATTAGCAGAATTGCGAATAGAAATTTCTTAGCAGTTTCTGAGTAGCTCGAGACTTACTCCTACATTGCGATCAGTTCAGTCAGTTTCGTTCCTGGTTTGACGCCACAAACACACCCAGCGTTCGCCCAGACACTCCCCCGTTTCTTCAGACACTCCCGCTTTTTTCCTAGAAATGCCAGCGTTTTTTCGCACACTCCCAGAAAACGGCCAGTTTCCGCCCAGAAACACCCACTTCCTGTCAATCACACTACGATCACCAGAACGATGAAAAAGCCTCGTTATACCGTGAGTAAAATACCTAACTTTTGTGTAAAATAACTAAGCGCATGCGCTCTGCGAACCTTGCGCATGCTCAGTAAGCAACTAATCGCAGTATAGCGAAAATTGGCAACGAGCGAACAACTCAGAATGACCCCCATTGTTATCTGTTTAAAACATCTACTGCAACGCTTAGAGTAATTGCAATAGCAACAGTGACACCTGCAGGTTGTAAGCTACCAATGTGCTTGAGAGAAAAGCAATAGTGGATGCTTGTATTCTGGTCTTCCCAGGAGACAGGTTTTGTCATAGAACATTTTTCACTCAGAATTCATGCACATTTGGATTATCAAGAATATTGAAATCAGAAGACTGTAATTGTTTGTATTACGGCGTAAGGAAGAAATGGGTTGTGTGTTTATGCAAGAATGACGTCACATAACACATTGCTGATACAGTGATCCTCCTTTAGAGTTTGGAATCAATCCAGCTAGAAGGTGCAGTTGTGCACCTTAGAAAAACAATGTTGAACTGCAGAAGGCACATGTAAATGTGCAGGAAGATTTCATGTTGGAGGGTGGTGCACTCTAACCATACAAAAGCAGACAGGAGGTTGCCTGTGCACCCCAAGCATTGCAACATGGTTTGTCCAAGTGCAAACTGATTATCAGAAATGGGGTTACTAATTGTCCAACGGCAATCATTGAATTCATTTGGATGGGCTTACACGGGTGTGGTATGTTACATAGACTAGACTTAGGTTGACAGTGTCTAGGTCGACCACTATTGGTCGACAGTAAGTAGGTCGATATGGTTTCTAGGTTGACAGGGACTCTAGGTCGACATGTACTAGGTCGACGTGAAAAAGGTCGACATGAGTTTTTTAAATGTTTTTGGTGTCGTTAGAGTGACTGGGAACCCCAATTAGTGCACCGTGTTCAGTCGCCATGCTTCTGGCAAAGTGCCTCGCTGTGCACGGCACAGGTTACTGTTCCCAATTGTAGTCCACGTGGATCGGAAATTGTGAAAATGTTAAAAAAATTAAGAAGAAAAAAATGTGAAAAACTATGACAACCTTTTGTCATGTCGACCTAGAGTCCCTGTCGACCTAGAAACCATGTCAACCTACTTACTGTCAACCAAGAGTGGTCGACCTAGACAGTGTCGACCTAAAGACTGGATCCCGGCTTACACAAAGCCAACATTTTGCCCTTATTTTTTCAGTGCTGTAATAAACACTGGTATATAGGGTACACTACAGGTTAGTCTTTTAGTCTTTTGCTTCTCATTATATCATCTATTTATTCATAAATATGCAGATTGTACTTTGAGGCTTCCTGTCACCTTTAAACCTTTGTTTATTACATTTCAAAAGATAATAAACAATCAGAACAGACAGGAGAGAGGATGCTGTATATAGCCTGCAGTGAATAGCTCATATGCTGCCCTCTTATTCCTCTAATACCCCATTCACACCGCCTGAGGCGGGTCGCACCCGGGAGCCTGACACAGGTGCTTCCTGGATGCGACCTGCCTCAGGCCTCTCGCCGCCGCTGTCCCCAACCCGATATATTGCAGGGTTGGTGATGTCAGCGGCGGGCGGCGCTTAGAGATCACATGATCTCCAATGGCCGCCTGTCGACACAGAGTGAATGAGAAACAGATTGCATTGACCCGGCGACCCGGATTATTCCAACTGGGCCCTTTCAGACCGCACAGCAAGATGGGTTATGCACGCTCATGTGCAATAACCCGTGTTTAAAGCTGGAAGTCTGACAGGGGTATTAACTAGTATGCTACTTTCTCTGTCCTCAACCTAACACAACTAAAGCCATTCCTTACATACTAAGGGGTATATTTACTAAAGTACAGCTTTTTAGAAGTGGAGAATCTACGTAACATTTTTCTAGCACTGTTTAGAAGAGAATACCTAGAATCTGATTAATTGCTATGGGCAACATCTCCACTTCTAAAACTCCCACACTTTAGTAAATATACCCCTAAGTTTGTAGATAAAAATAAAGACATCAAAATTATTTCAAATGAAACATATATTGGATAAAGATGTGCTGAAACTGCATTTCTGTGTGTTTCAGCACAAATAGTCCTTGTAGATACCTGTCATTGCAATTATTCCTCTCATCTCATTCTTATACTCTATCTGCCACTGTATTGCTACTTATTTTTATTATTACAATACGTACCTGGTATTCCTATGATTCTCAGTCTCTGTTTCCTTCATTCAGGTACTTAACCGGTACTTCCTATACTCAGCTATTTAATTTCTACAACTACCAGTTAATTTTTGACATCACTCTTACTAATATATGTATATACTACTACTAATATATGTACAGCCTTCTAATTCCAAAGCTTATAACTCGTATCTCTCTTTCTCTTCTGCGTCCTTCGCGTCCTAACCTCAGCATCTCTGTCTTGTGTACACTTTGCCCACTTGAGGCTGGCATGACATTTCTCGGGTTCCACTGCAATTTAAAACATCTCTGTCACACCGGTGTCTCAGTCCAGTATTTCCACTACATTCCTGCACTTCCCACAACGTAAACACCTCTCTCGTCATGTTATACGTCCCTTTCATACCAAGTCTTCACTCTCATTATCATATTCCCTTTACACCAAATTGCCCATCTTCACAGACCAGCTACCTCTTAACAGACAGCTCTTCTCTGTTGAACTGTCCTTCTGTTGTCTGACAGAACACAGTAATGATGTTTAGTCACATAGTTTTGTTTTACCTACTCCAGCAGTGAACTTGACACATCTATCTGTTATACTAAGCTGACAACAACATATATCCTTCACCAATGCTTTAAATGCTATAGGGACGTTCATTAGGATCTCCACATACCAGGGTATAACAAATCCAATTTCTGGACTATCTGAGCCATTATATATCTATATGTTCCTGACAGAGAAACGTTAATCAACTGTGGCTCTTCAGTTACTGTGGAACTACAAAACTCAGCATGCCAGGCCAGCCAAAGGCTGAAGTTATAGCAGTGACGTGCGGTGGGGTGAGGCAGGTGAGGCAGAGCCTTTCCTGTCATACTTACATTTGTGCCAGAGTTTTAACTGTGTAAAGTATATGATAAATACAAAGAATATATTAGAAATATCCCCTTTCCATTATTCTAATAATTTTTAGAGCCAAAACTCTGGAGTAAAAAGTCTATGGCAGGTGAGGCACTGCCTATCTTTTCCGTTCTTCTCTGATCAAAACTCACCAGATTTCCAGGAGTTTATACTGCTGCACATGTGTATAATGCACAGATGCACCCTTTGGCTCATATATTGTGTGTAAATCTAGCTCTGGGGCCAGCTAGTGCCTCCTGAGCCATTTAGCTCACCGCACGTCCCTGAGTTATAGGCTGCCATCATCTCATATAAGGGGTAGCAGGGCAATCATTAGCAGATCTCTAGAGAAGTTAGTAAAGTACATGGTATTAAAACAACAAATACTAACAATGTGGTTCTGGATCTTACACGCTCAAAGTGTCAGTATGTAACATAGTAACATAGTATCTAAGGTTGAAAAAAGACAATTGTCCATCGAGTTCAACCTACAGTATTTGTGGTCTCCTATGCAGGATTATTTGGTATAAAATTTTGACTGATGCTGATGTCTGCCGTTACGTTTTATCCCTCTTTTTTATAATAACTATAGTGCGTATAGTGCGAGTATGTACATGCAAACATATCTCCTGAGATCCTAGTTCATGGCAGTATTACAATCATGTTATCCATATTCTACTTATCTCTAAGGTATTTTACCTCCTTTAAAGTTCTGTAAAAGCTGTTAATGATAATAAAGCTAGCTGGTTGAATAGGATAGTATTATGTGACACTCCCCCACAACCCATTGCTTCATTACTGTCCCACTGGTGTGGTCATCTCAGAATCTTCTAGTACCTTCTATCACATTTTAATTATTATTATTATTTTTATTATTCCTGAACCTCTACTATGCTAGAGGTCCCCTTAGTACCAAAGAAGCCTGTGGCAGGCAAGCAATTACATTAACCATTTGACACCTGCGGTGTGGAACACTGATGGGAGCAGGCTTGTGTGGAAGGTTAGAGGTGGTGAGGTGTCTTAGCGTGACTCACATACCTTGTCAAGTTCATGTCCCTCCTCACTGTTGGAGAGTGTAACATTAAAAGGATCAGTGGACTGGTGTGGGTCTTTTCCCTTTTTACGATCTTTTTTAGCTGCCAGGACCCGGAGAATAGCAAGTTGCTGGCACAGTACTGTGGCCACAAGGAGCCATATGCAACACCTCATTATGGCCTGAAGAATAGATCCTTCAAAGTTTACAAAGCTGAGCTGTAGAAAGCTCCAAGTACCTTGAGAAGACGCTGAGTGGGATATAGCAAGTGGAAAGCAGATCCTCCTATGTAGATAAGCACTTGCCAAGACAAAAAGGGTCAAGATAGAGCATAAATCTACTTAACTCCACCAGGTCTTTTTACACATAACAAGATCAAGGGGGATTTCTTCCAAAGTCCAAAGAGTGTAATTAAAGCTTACTCAACTATAAAGCCTGTAATGTCTAAAGGTTTAGGATGACATTTCAGCCCACATCTGGCAGCATAGAGACCCATCAGTGTAGATCCTCCTCCGTAATGATGAGTGATGTGAGGACCCATCAGGTGGACAATACGACACAGACACTGTGTTGATAAGTAGTCATCCTCATATGTGTCTACATTCACAACCTGTAGCTGAAATCTTCCTTTTAACGTAAAGCCACCTTTAGGGTAAAATACAGTATCTGATGATTTGCTCACAATCCACTCCTCATTGGCAGCTGCTCAACACTTCTGCTGAACATTAATTTGAAGAACAAACAAAATACATGTCCTTTCACAGATAAAACACTGTAATATATAGTATGTATTTCCCTTCTTGGCACTGGATCAGTAACTCTGCTTTCTTGGTTGTGCAGCTGACAGTACAGTATATAAAAGAGAGCTCTATGCAATGAAAAATAAAACCTTCAAGAAATACTTTGCACATAAAATAACAAGAAGTCCACAAGAAATAAGTTCCTTTCAGATTTCTTAGATAAATGTTGATTTTATAATGATTCTTCAGAGAGATTGAATATTTTTTTGTCTTTGTCCCAGTCTCCTCTGTCTGTGTCTCTCACTCTGTCTCTCCCAACTGCAAATTGGCAGTTGTTCTCCGGGGCTGCTCATTTCACCAAATATATCCTTCTTTCCTGTCGCTGCTACTTGAGGGAGAGGGAGGGGCCTCACCCTGCTCATCTGTCAATCCTAACTTTTTTAACAGCCCTATTAAAGTAGAGCTGATAAGCTGTTCAGCCCTTCTCCAGAGAGATGCTAATCACATTTTAATGACCCATAAAACCTTTTTTTTTTAACCTGAGGGGAGCAACTGTTTATGAAACTGACAAAAGGAAAACGAAATAAGGAAAGAAGAATGTTCATATTAACCCTAAAAATTATAATAATACAAAAGCACGCAATCCTACCTGTCTGCTCAGGGGTGTGCCTATAATGGGGTTTCTCAAGCAGCACATTTTGGGGGGCAGGAAAATTAAAAGAATTAATTCAACAAAAAAGTCCACCCCTTAGTGAAGTTTTTTTTTTTTTTTTTTGTTAGAAAGGAGTAACAGATAAATGGGATAATTTTAACAAATATAAGTTCTACCATATGAATGTAAGATACACTTTCAAACAAAGGGCTCAATCTAATTAGCTGCGATGCCGTTGTGGGTGCAAGTCATCGCAGCAGTGGCCGCAATTTATAGTGACCCGAACTCGCACAAAAGTGCTCTGAGCAATTTTGTACGAGTTCGGACAGAAACCAGTCCGCAAAGGGTGCAAACACAGGATATCTAAAGGTGGATTCCTGAATGCATGATTTAGGAATAAAGTACGTAAATACTGAAGTTGCTACCATAAACCTAAAACAGTTGTAGTAAAATTGTTTCACATACTGTACATATTGTTGAGTCCCAAAGTGTTGGTTGTTCAGTCTTATCTACAGTAGTGAAATTATTAGTATACTTAAAAGGGTAAACGTTTATTTCACACTTTAAAATAACATTTTACTTGCAGTAAAGTTAGCTGTCTCACTCTCCACCACACAGTGTACATTCAGCCCATACCGACTTACTCTCCCGGATTCTGCAGGAGACACCAGGTTTCTCGGGTAGTCCCCCGCAGCCCCGGAACAGTGGGCACTCCTCCCGCATTCTGCCCACTTCCAAGTGAAGTGGGCAGAATGGGGACATAAATATGGTGAAATTGTAGACCTGGTGGAGGGGGCGGAGCCTAATGCTGAGATTATATGCTAATTGCGTAATTTTAGCTCCGCCCCAACGTGTATATTGCCCAGTCGCGTACTTTTCCCTTTCGAGTGAATGTGGCCTAATGACGCAATTAGCTCAGCCCCTCCCCTATCGCCGCCCACCTGATTCCCCTCTCCGGGCATCTCCCGGAGAGGAGATTAGAAATGTAGGCAAGTATGATTCAGCCGCAAGATACATTTACCATAATGATAGTAGTTTTTGTTGCATTCTCCATGTTGTCAATGCTGCCGATTGGATTACTACTAAAATTCTATTGTTTTATGTGTTCATCCCATAGATCAAATACAGTAAATGAAATATAGAATCACAGATAATATTACACATAACCACACTTGATGGTGTAATGCCACCATGTATCATCCCTAGCTTGTGCAGGGAGGACTGTAGGCTGCAGCACCGACAACACACAGAATGGGGGTAGCGGGGTGCAGTTATAATTATAAACATACCTGTAATGTTGTATGTAATATATGTGCTGGCTGCCCAACCCCTGGGGATCAGCAGCGGCGCTGTGTATCACAGCTACCGCCGCTGCACTCAGCTTGTCCTTCCTGTATAAGCCCGCCCCCAGACTACTGTGAAACTAGGCAATAAGAGCCTGGGGGTGGGCTTATATAGGAAGGACAAACTGAGTTCTGCATCCAGGGTGCAGCGGCACTGATACACAGCATAATGGATGACTTCTGGGCTGCTCTCTCCAGGAGAGAGCAGCCAGGTTGGCTCAGCTGTGGGGTGGTGCAAGGGTGTGGAGCATCAAAGGTGGTTGGGTGGAGGTGGAACAATATAAAGTAGGCGGCACGGGGAGAGTGGTGACTGCGTCATTGTAGCCATGCCTACCGCTTTACAATCCCTAGTTTATACAGAATGGCTACGATGACATGATTCACACAGATTCACACAGAATCGTGTCATCGGCTTCTGGACCGCCCACTTTACTCCCTAAGTGGGTGTCTGGCTGGGGGGTTCCATGGAAGTTAGGAGACTTGCCCGTTCTTCCAGGGGGAGTGCCACGCGGTTTTTGGGAGCCTCCCGGCAATTCCAGGAGAGTAGGCAATTATGATACACATCGGTGCTGTTGATCCCCGGGGTCAGGCAGCCAGCTCACATATTACATACAACATTACAGGTATGTTTATATGTGCTAATCCACCCAACCCCCAATTTAATGTGTGATCGGCGCAACAGCCGCCACTGACAGTGCAAGTAGATAGTCTCACAGGTGAAAAAGAGAAATATATAGGACAGGCAGAGGCGCACACACACACACACACACACACACACACACACACACACACACACACACACACACTCGTAAACTATCACAATGACAGTTCTAGACATAATCACAGGGGTTATTACTAGTTCAACTTCCATATACAGTATGAACTCAGTCCTTTTGACGAAGGGGAATTAGACAGCTCAATGCAAGCAGTCTAGTTTCTCTTCAGCGTTACATATGCAAGGGACAAGTAGCTACTGTTCTGAGAGGCGTGAGTGGTATCAGTAGCTCTGTGACGAGCTATTATCTTGTCTGGTTTTCTGTTACCGAAAGGACCTTTTTGCCACCTAGTGGTCAGGTCCTGCACATGAAGGGGAAATAGCTGAAGAAAAAACGCTTACCCTCCCTCTGCTGTGCATGTGTTAACAGGCACACTTACCCCAGACCCCTCCATGTATATTCTTACTAGGCAATTACTCATTCCCTTACTGGGCATGGTTACCCTCTCTCCCACTGTTCATGTGCCTAGAGGGAACATTAAACCAACCTTCAATATGCCTATGTTTACTAGACACACTTACACCTACAGTATGTGTGTTTACTAAGCAGCTACAGACCTCCCAACATCCCAACTTTTGGGCATTGTCTCACCATCCCACCCAGGGGCCGCAGAGTCCTGCAGGAGAGGTAAAGTTGGGAGGTCCCTCTCGTATCTTCTGAAGAAGCAGCAAATAGATGCAGCGCACCACACGCATACACCCGGTATGATGAAAAAGGGAGCATGACATGCAGACACGTCCCCATGCTGTGCGGCTACATCCCCTTTTTGTGCAAGCACTGCATCCTTCACCCTGTATGTCTGTACCAGGCACACTTTATGCATATGCCTACTGGGCATACAACCCACCACCACTGTGCATATGCCTAAACAGCATTCAACCCTCCCTCTACTGGTCAAATTTGCACCCTACCACTCTTGTATGTGTCTACAATCCTTTCCCCTGCTGGTCATGTGCAGACAAAGACATTTGCCCCCCACTATGATGTTCCTATCCTCAACATACCTCTCTTACTGAAAAAGACACTAGTTAGATAGGATATGCTTGAGAGTGTATTAACAAAATATTAATGCACCTTGGGGGTAATTCTGAGTTGATCGCAGCAGCAAGTTTGTTAGCAATTGGGCAAAACCATGTGCACTGCAGGGGGGGGGGGGGGGGGCCTGATATAACATTTGCAGAGAGAGTTAGATTTGGGTGGGTTATTTTGTTTCTGTGCAGGGTAAATACTGGCTGCTTTATTCTTACACTGCAATCTAGATTCCATTTTGAACACACCCCACCCAAATCTAACTCTCCCTGCACATGTTATATCTGCCCCTCCTGCTGTGCACATGGTTTTGCCCAACTGCTAACAAAATTGCTGCTGCTGCGATCAACTCGGAATGACCACCCATATACACAAATTCGGGATTTCAGAATATTTTTGATATCATATTTTTGGATGTGGGAGACCCAACCTGTATATATATACAGAATAACGAATTCCAATAAAGTGCACTCACCAGGGACTTTTTCAAAAAGTAGTACTTTACTTCACCTCAGTAGAAAGGTCATGTCATCACAAAGTCATAGGCGTGCGCAGCACATTTTATTAGGGGGTGCACTGTTGGAGGGGCGTGTCTAGCACCATCTATTGACGGTCAACGCAATATAAAATATCCACCCTTGTACCAATCCTAATAAAGCATATACATTGTCAGATGTTGTGGTGTGCACCAAACAAACACCCCTGATGGCACTCGCTGCAATTACACTGCTCCTCCTCAGCCTTGTCTGGTCACCCCTCTCTTTCCCCTGCAAGCTGCAGCAGCTTGCTTACAAGTCAGTCACTCACTGACACTGACAGTCGCAGACTAGTATTGCCGCTGCTGGAAAAACGAGTGACATGTCAATGTTGCTGCCGACCGCCTGCCAGTATTGAATTTGTCTTCCTAAGAGGAACGCTGGCTGCATACTGATCCTCATCAGTGGCTGGCGTTGGCATAGCATAGAAGGAGAGAGGTGGGCGTGTGGCGGGTGTGACGGGTGGGCGTGCGAGCAGCATGACGTGATCATGTCACATCACGCTGTTTTTGTACATGGAGGTTGAGCCGGGAGTTTGAAAGACGGTGGCAGTGGCACCCTTGAATAACAGCCTGGTCAGTAATGCAATCCTGACAGGGTGCAGCGCAGAGGGGACAGTAATCAGCCTGCTCGGCGATCGCTGCATCAGGCATGTGAGATCGGGGTGCCAGACATTAGGGGGTGCCTGTGCGCACCAGGCACCCCCCCTGCGCACACCTATGCACAAAGTCATGTTGACGTTTCGACCACAGAACGTGTCCGTCATCAGGACATCACATCCAATTGGATGTGAAGTCTGAAGTGGATGTGAGGTCCGAATTGGATGTGCTGTCCTGATGACGGCCACGTTTTGTGGTAGAAATGTCGACATGACTTTGTGATGACATGACCTTCCTACTGCGGTGAAGTAAAGTATTGCTTTTTGAAAAAGTCCCTGGTGAGTGCACTTTATTGGAATTCATTATATGGATGCTTCCTCTATTGTTTTTTGTTTTTGTTTTTCCAATAGCCGTCGGCACTCTTTCAATGAAAACAAATAGCTCCTGGTGCATAAATCTTAATGACATGAATCCAATGAATAAAGGCACTCTGAAGACTTACATGCAGCAAATAATCTGTATTAGACAGGCTGTGTGTGTGTGTGGTAATTGGGGGTAACAGGCTGTGTGTATGTATGGTGATTTGAGACGCCAGGCTGTGTGTGTGTGTATGTTTTGAATGGGGGAATTAGGCTATGTGTGTGGTGACTGGAGGCACTGTCGGATCAGGGAGGGGGGGTTTTGGCACACAGGCACGTCTCCACCCCATGTAGTTTCTGGCACTTTTTTTTTTTTAAACAGGGATCTGCGGCAGTGTGGTGCAATGAAGGGGCATGCAGCAGCACTGTCAGCAGAGTACTAGCAGGAGGAGGCGGTCCAGACAATCCAGCCCCTCCTCTCACCTTTTCTTCCTCTCTCTACTGCTGTTGCCCAACATCATGATCCCAAGAAAACCAGAATTGGGGACTTGCTGCTGTCGGCGCTGAAAGGGGGACCACCTGCTACTGGCACTGATGAGAAGAGGGACCCGCCGCTGCCCGAGGTACACAGTGCTGCTTGTACTTAGGGTGGAGGGCACACAGTGACACTTGTATCAGGGGTAGGAGGACAGAGCGAGGTACACGGTTCCACATGTACCCCCCGTCTCACTCTACCTCACCTCTCTCTCTCACCCCTCTTTCTCTGACGTCCTAGTGGATGCTGGGAACTCCGTAAGGACCATGGGGAATAGACGGGCTCCGCAGGAGACTGGGCACTCTAAAGAAAAGATTAGGTACTATCTGGTGTGCACTGGCTCCTCCCTCTATGCCCCTCCTCCAGACCTCAGTTAGAATCTGTGCCTGGCCAGAGCTGGGTGCTCCTAGTGGGCTCTCCTGAGCTTACTAGTAAAGAAAGTATTTATTAGGTTTTTTATTTTCAGTGAACTTCTGCTGGCAACAGAATCACTGCTACGTGGGACTAAGGGGAGAGAAGCAAACCTACCTGCTTGCAGCTAGCTTGTGCTTCTTAGGCTACTGGACACCATTAGCTCCAGAGGGTTCGAACACAGGCACCTGTCCTCGATCGTCCGTTCCCGGAGCCGCGCCGCCGTCCCTCTCGCAGAGCCAGAAGAACAGAAGCTTGAAGACGACAAAATCGGCGGCAGAAGACTCCTGTCTTCATTTAAGGTAGCGCACAGCACCGCAGCTGTGCGCCATTGCTCCCAGCACACTTACACACTCCGGTCACTGTAGGGTGCAGGGCGCTGGGGGGGGGGGGGCGCCCTTGGCAGCAATTGAAGTACCTTTTGGCAATAAAAATACATATATACAGTCTGGCACTGTATATATGTAAAAACCCCCGCCATTTTTTTACACAGAAAGCGGGACAGAAGCCCGCCACTGAGGGGGCGGGGCCTTCTTCCTCAGCACACCAGAGCCATTTTCTCTTCACAGCTCCGCTGGAAGCAGCTCCCCAGGCTCTCCCCTGCAGTATCCAGGTACAAGAAGGGTAAAAAAGAGAGGGGGGCACATAAATTTAGGCGCAAATAAAACATATAAGGCAGCTATTGGGTAATCACTTATTATAAGTGAAAATCCCTGTGTTATATAGCGCTGTGGTGTGTGCTGGCATACTCTCTCTCTGTCTCCCCAAAGGACTTTGTGGGGTCCTGTCCTCAGTCTGAGCATTCCCTGTGTGTGTGCGGTGTGTCGGTACGGCTGTGTCGACATGTTTGATGAGGAGGGTTACGTGGAGGCGGAGCAAGGGCAGATAAGTGTGGTGTCGCCCCCGTCGGGGCCGACACCTGATTGGATGGATATGTGGAAGGTCTTAAACGACAATGTAAGCTCCTTACATAAAAGATTTGATGACGCTGCAGCCTTGGGACAGCCGGGGTCTCGGCCCGCGCCTGCCCAGGCGACTCAGAAACCGTCAGGGGCTCATAAACGCCCTCTATCTCAGATGGTTGACACAGATGTCGACACGGAGTCCGACTCAAGTGTCGACGATGATGAGGCACATTTACAGTCTAAAATGACCAAGGCCATCCGATACATGATTATTGCAATGAAAGATGTATTACACATTTCTGAGATTAACCCTGTTAATACCAAGAGGGTTTATATGTTTGGGGAGAAAAAGCAGCCAGTGACTTTTCCCCCATCTGATGAATGAAATGAATTATGTGAAGAAGCGTGGAGTTCCCCTGATAAGAAACTAGTGATTTCTAAGAGGTTACTGATGGCGTCCCCTTTCCCGCCAACGGACAGGTTACGTTGGGAAACATCCCCTAGGGTGGACAAGGCGCTGACACGCTTATCTAAAAAGGTGGCCCTGCCGTCTCAGAATACGGCCGCCCTAAAGGAGCCTGCGGATAGAAAGCAGGAAGCTATCCTGAAGTCAGTGTATACACACTCTGGTACTCTACTGAGACCTGCTATTGCTTCAGCCTGGATGTGTAGTGCTGTAGCAGCGTGGACAGATACTCTGTCAGACGACATAGATTCCCTCAACAGGGATACTGTTTTGCTAACCCTGGGCCATATAAAAGACGTCGTCTTATATATGCGGGATGCTCAGAGGGACATTTGCCTGCTGGGCTCTAGAATTAATGCTATGTCCATTTCTGCCAGGAGGGTCTTATGGACTCGGCAATGGACAGGAGATGCTGATTCTAAAAAACACATGGAGGTTTTGCCTTATAAGGGTGAGGAATTGTTTGGGAACGGTCTATCGGACCTCGTGTCCACAGCGAAGCTGGAAAGTCGACTTTCTTGCCTCAGGTTTCCTCACAGCCTAAGAAAGCACCGTATTATCAAACGCAGTCCTTTCGTTCTCAGAAAGGCAAGAGGGTCAGGGGCGCATCCTTTCTTGCCAGAGGCAGGGGTAGAGGTAAGAAGCTGCACCATGCAGCCAGTTCCCAGGAACAAAAGTCCTCCCCTGCTTCCACTAAGTCCACCGCATGACGTTGGGGCTCCACAGGCGGAGCCAGGTGCGGAGGGGGCGCGTCTCCGAAACTTCAGCAACCAGTGGGTTCGCTCACAGGTGGATCTCTGGGCTGTACAAATTGTATCTCAGGGATACAAGCTGGAATTCGAAGCGACTCCCCCCCGCCGTTACCTCAAATCAGCCTTGCCAGCTTCCCCCATGTGGAAAGGGAGGTAGTACTGGCGGCAAGTCACAAGCTGTACCTCCAGCAAGTGATTATCAGGGTCCCCCTCCTTCAACAGGGAAGGGGTTACTATTCCACAATGTTTGTGGTACCGAAACCGGACGGTTCGGTGAGACCCATTCTGAATTTAAAATCCTTGAACACTTATATAAAGAAATTCAAGTTCAAAATGGAATCGCTCAGAGCGGTTATTGCAAGCCTGGAAGAGGGGGATTTTATGGTGTCGCTGGACATCAAAGATGCTTACTTGCATGTCCCCATTTACCCACTTCACCCGGAGTACCTCAGGTTTGTGGTACAGGACTGTCATTACCAGTTCCAGACGTTGCCGTTTGGCCTGTCCACGGCACCGAGGATATTTACCAAGGTAATGGCCGAAATGATGATACTCCTTCGGAAGAAGGGAGTTATAGTTATCCCGTACTTGGACGATCTCCTCATAAAGGCGAGGTCCAGAGAGCAGTTGTTGATCAGCGTAGCACTCTCTCAGGAAGTGTTGAAACAGCACGGCTGGATTCTGAATGTTCCAAAGTCGCAGCTGATTCCTACGACGCGTCTGCTTTTCCTGGGCATGATTCTGGACACAGAACAGAAGAAGGTGTTTCTCCCGGTGGAGAAGGCCCAGGAATTAGCATCTCTGGTCAGGGACCTCCTGAAACCAAAACAGGTATCGGTGCATCACTGCACGCGAGTCCTGGAAAAGATGGTGGCTTCATACGAAGCCATTCCCTTCGGCACTTTCCATGCAAGGATCTTTCTGTAGGATCTGTTGGACAAGTGGTCCGGATCGCATCTTCAGATGCATCGGCTGATCACCCTGTCCCCAAGGGCCAGGGTGTCTCTTCTGTGGTGGCTGCAGAGTGCTCACCTTCTCGAGGGCCGCAGGTTCGGCATACAGGACTGGGTCCTGGTGACCACGGATGCAAGCCTCCGAGGATGGGGGGCAGTCACTCAGGGAAGAAACTTCCAAGGGCTGTGGTCAAGTCTGGAGACTTCTCTACACATAAATATACTGGAACTAAGGGCCATTTACAACGCCCTGAGTCAAGCAGAGCCCCTGCTTCGAAACCGGCCAGTGCTGATTCAGTCAGACAATATCACGGCGGTCGCCAATGTAAACCGCCAGGGCGGCACAAGAAGCAGGATGGCAATGGCGGAAGCCACAAAGATTCTTCGGTGGGCGGAGAATCACGTGCAAGCACTGTCAGCAGTGTTCATTCCGGGAGTGGACAACTGGGAAGCAGACTTCCTCAGCAGACACGACCTCCACCCGGGAGAGTGGGGACTTCATCAAGAAGTCTTCACACAGATTGCAAAGCGATGGGAACTGCCATAGGTGGACATGATGGCGTCCCGCCTCAACAAAAAGCTAAAAAGATATTGCACCAGGTCAAGGGACCCTCAGGCGATAGCTGTGGATGCACTAGTGACACCGTGGGTGTACCAGTCGGTATATGTGTTTCCTCCTCTTCCTCTCATATCCAAGGTACTGAGAATAGTAAGAAAGAGAGGAATAAGAACAATACTCATTGTTCCGGATTGGCCAAGAAGGACTTGGTACCCGGAACTGCAAGAAATGCGCACAGAGGACCCATGGCCTCTGCCTCTCAGACAGGACCTGCTGCAACAAGGGCCATGTCTGTTCCAAGACTTACCGCGGCTGCGTTTGACGGCATGGCGGTTGAACGCCGCATCCTAGCGGAAAAAGGCATTCCGGATGAAGTTATTCCTACGCTGATAAAGGCTAGGAAGGACGTGACAGCAAAGCATTATCACCGTATATGGCGAAAATATGTTGCTTGGTGTGAGGCCAGGACGGCCCCTACAGAGGAATTCCAGCTGGGTCGATTCCTGCACTTCCTACAGTCAGGGGTGACTATGGGCCTAAAATTGGGGTCCTTAAAGGTCCAGATTTCGGCCCTATCCATTTTCTTTCAAAAAGAACTGGCTTCACTGCCTGAGGTTCAGACGTATGTTAAGGGAGTGCTGCATATTCAGCCCCCTTTTGTGCCACCAGTGGCACCCTGGTATCTTAACGTTGTGTTGGATTTCCTGAAATCCCACTGGTTCGAGCCACTTAAGACTGTGGAACTAAAGTATCTCACGTGGAAAGTGGTCATGCTGTTGGCCTTAGCATCGGTCAGGCGTGTGTCGGAATTGGCGGCTTTGTCATGTAAAAGCCCATATCTGATCTTCCATATGGACAGGGCAGAATTGAGGACTCGTCTCCAATTTCTCCCAAAGTTGGTATCATCGTTTCATTTGAACCAACCTATTGTGGTGCCTGCGGCTACTCGGGACTTGGAGGACTCCAAGTTGCTGGACGTAGTCAGGGCTTTGAAAATATATGTTTCCAAAACGGCTGGAGTCAGGAAGACTGACTCGCTGTTTATCCTGCATGCAGCCAACAAGCTGGGTGCTCCTGCTTCAAAGCAAACTACTGCTCGCTGGATCTGTAGCACGATTCAGCTGGCTCATTCTGCGGCTGGATTGCCGCATCCAAAATCAGTAAAAGCCCATTCCACAAGGAAGGTGGGCTCTTCTTGGGCGGCTGCCCGAGGGGTCTCGGCTTTACAGCTTTGCCGAGCGGCTACTTGGTCGGGTTCAAACACCTTTGCAAAGTTCTACAAGTTTGATACCCTGGCTGAGAAGGACCTTGTGTTTGCTCATTCGGTGCTGCAGAGTCATCCGCACTCTCCCGCCCGTTTGGGAGCTTTGGTATAATCCCCATGGTCCTTATGGAGTACCCAGCATCCACTAGGACGTCAGAGAAAATAAGAATTTACTCACCGGTAATTCTATTTCTCGTAGTCCGTAGTGGATGCTGGGCGCCCGTCCCAAGTGCGGACTTTCTGCAATACGTGTATATAGTTATTGCTTAAATAAGGGTTTTTGTTATGAGCCATCCGTTGAGTGAGGCTCAGTTGTTGTTCTGTTAACTGGGTAAGGTTATCTCAAGTTGTACGGTGTGATTGGTGTGGCTGGTATGAGTCTTACCCTGGATTCCAAAAATCCTTTCCTTGTAATGTCAGCTCTTCCGGGCTCAGTTTCCCTAACTGAGGTCTGGAGGAGGGGCATAAAGGGAGGAGCCAGTGCACACCAGATAGTACCTAATCTTTTCTTTAGAGTGCCCAGTCTCCTGCGGAGCCCGTAAATTCCCCATGGTCCTTACGGAGTTCCCAGCATCCACTACGGACTACGAGAAATAGAATTACCGGTGAGTAAATTCTTATTTTTTCACCTCTTTCTCCCTTTTTCTCTCCTGGTTTCTCTCTCCGCCCAGCCCCCCTTTTCTCTCTCACCCCCACTCTGTCTCCCCTTTCTCTTTCTTTTTCTATCTCTTCCCCCCTTGCCCTCCTCTCCCTCTTTCAACCCTCTCTCTCATCCTCCGTCTCACTTAACCTTATCTCTCATCCTCCCTCTCAGTCTCACCTCTGTCTTTCTCTCTCTCCCCACATCTTTCTCTCAACTCTCTCACCCTCACTCTCTGACTCACCTCTTTCTCTCTCTCGAACCCTCTTTCTCCCCCGTCTCTCTCCCTCTTTATTTTGCACTCTCTTTTTCATTCTCTCTTTCCCTCTCTCTCATCTCCCTCCCCGCCCCCTCTCTGTCAACCCTCTCACCCCGTTCTCTCTTTCTTTTTTTTCTTTCCTGTTTTCTCTCTTCCTCCTGATCCCTCTCTTTCACACCCCGGCCTTTGTCTCACCTCTTTCCATCTCTTTTCTTTCTCTATCTCCCCTGCCCGCTCTCTCACCCCCTCTTTTACCTCTTTCTTTTTCCCTTTCTTTCTCTCTCTTTCTTGCTTACTCTTTCTCTCTCTCACGCTTTATATCTCTCTCTTCCCCGCCCCTCTCCCTCTTTCAACTTTCTCTCCCCCCTGTCTCACCCCTCTCTTTCTTTCTCTCTCTCCATCCTTCCACTCTGTCTCACCTCTCTCTTTCATTCTCTCTCTTTCCTCTCTCCCTCTCCTCTCTCTTTCACCCTGCTTCTTCTCTCTCACTCCCCCTTTTTCTTCCTCCTCCTTTCTCTCTCTCTCTCTCTCTCTCTTTCTCTCCCTCTAATCTCTCTCACCTTGCTTTCTCTACTCTGCTGTCTGTCTCTCTCTTTCTACCCCCTCTCTCTTTCCCACCCTGCTCTCTTTCTATCCCTCTCTCCCCCTTTCAGAGAGTTAATGGGTGTTGCTGGCTGCTGCTTTGATCTGTACTGCTTGGTGAAGGGCGCTGGGTCAGATGCGGAACTAGCGTCAATGCTGAGGGGCACCAGCCAAAATCTTGCCTAGGGCATCAAACTGCTTAGGGCCGGCTCTGCTTGGGGGAAGCAACCGACCAAGGGCGTGCAGGCACCGCAGAAGACAACCTCCACCGGCTTCAAGACCCGTCAGTACCTGTGGAAGAACCCCTACAGTGAGGACTCGACCTGAAGAACCCCTTACAGAGGACCCCTGTAGATAGGGTGACAGGAGCACTCCAGTGGGAGTCAGAAACGGAGGAGTCGAGGCAGCTGCCAGACAGGATCGGCATGGACCCTCGGCACGGCAGGAGCAGCACAGTGCAGTATTTTACATCCTGGGCCTGCTCAGGAGTTCAGAGGTGGCAAAAGAGCCGCAACGCAGAGTGGTACGAAACATAGTTTTTTTGTTTGTTTTCTGATTCCCTTCCGCTGCATACGCTGCACTGTAAGGCTAAACCAACTCTGGGGGGTTTTGGGGAGGGGAGCGCCAATGCTGTTTCTTGCACACAGCGCTGAAATGTCTAGTTACGGCACTGGGTGCCGGTCTATTGGTCTTTATAAAAGGCTAATGCTGCTCCTCACCTCTATAGTGGGAATCCAAGTGTCATGCACTAGATGGCACCCAACGGAGCAATTCAAGTTTTGCTTCATTCAGGCACACTCAGCAGCTGGCACTGACATAACTGTTCTGATGTTTCATAATTTTGATGGGCGGTAACAAGTGTGTGTATATATATACATATATATATATATATATATATATATAAGAAAAAGAAAAAAATCATATAGAAAAAGAGAGAAAGGAAAGGAAAGTAGCAGAAAAAAAGAGGGATAGGGACACTCGTGATGGTAAATAGGGAGGGAGGCTGAGGATGTCCTATCAAGAAAAGAGATAGTAATTGATACATCAGCATAAGTTCGGAGAGCATAAGAATTTTTCCTCCTGAGAATATCGGAATGCAAGGGTGAAGATTATCATAACATAGAGTCTTCCAGTAGCTTCCTATGGAGGAACCATTCAGTATGTTCAAATAATCTAAATATCTGAGTTTGTGTGGCCTGATCCTGTGAATCAATGTAGAGGCCCCATTTTTTATAAAAAGATTTGACACCAGTCTCTATATTAACCTGGGCCAATTTCCTGTCATAATATAATATCTGTAAAAGTTTACCCTGAACTTCCACTAAAGTGGGGGATGACGGTGAGAGCCAGTGGGACAAAATAACTTTTTTGGAGACCGTTACCAGAATAGTGAGAAACGGTAGAATCCGTAGTTTCCCAGGACCTAATTTTCATTCTGAAAAATTTGCACATAGACAGGATAAGGGTGTCGCTGTCACTCGTATATGTAGTAGCTGATTAATATAAGCCATTATTTTATGCCAGAATCGCCGGATCAGACCACACTCCCAAAACATATGATAAAAGGAAGTTATAAGGATATGACATTTGGGGCATCCCCAGATTCCATGGGGTTAAACCTAGCATGTTGTATCGGGGAGATAGAGGCTCTCTGCAAAGTACAGAGGTGGACCTCCTGTCAGTAGGGTGAAGCCAGAACTTTTAGTGTAGAGACATAGTGATCACTAAGTTGATGATGACTGGTTAGGCTAGGCATGTCTTTACGCCATTGAGCAAGCAGTCTATCCCATCTGTAGTCTGTCACAATAGATGTCAGAGTGGTGTAAATCTGTCTAATGCGTGTTGGGCCAGTTCTATGAATATTAAGTGAAATTAGTAATGGGTTAGAAGAAGGGGAAGTGTCTTGTGACGTAGTGTGCAGGCGAGTGGCGAGTGACTGAGTCCAGATAATGTCGGGTCTGTAAATACATGAAAAAATTAGAATTTGGCAGGTCAAATTTCTCTTGAAGAAATGAGAATGGAAACATGGAGCCGCCTGGGTCAAACACCTTGGAGGAGTTAGATAGCCCCTTCTCTTTCCAGAGCCGGTAATTGGAGTTAATGAGAGATGGGGGAAAGGCGGGGTTACCCCATAGTGGAGTGCACATGGATTCCTCGGGATTACATTTAAATTTCCTATGTAGGGAGCGCCAGTTATAATAAATATCACGAAAAAGGGGATTGTGGAGTATATGGGCCGGAATCAAGGAGGGTTTAGATAGTAATAGTGCTCCCGGAGAATATGGTGCAAATAGAGCCTCATCCAGAGTTGAATCTGCGAAGAGTTCCCTGTCATACAGCCAGTCAGCAGCACATCGAAATAAAGAAGCCATTGAGTACGATGCGTAATCAGGGACACCAAATCCACCCGCTGATTTAGGAGCCATCAGTTTGTCTAAAGTTATAAATGCTTTTTTCCCTTTCCATAAAAATGTAGACATAATCTTCCGTAAGTACTGAATGTCACGGTTAATAAGGCGGACCGGAAGCATCTGCATTAGATAAAATAATTTGGGGAAGACTATGCTTTGTAGTACCGCTATTCTCTCCAAGAGAGATAGGGGTAGCAACTTCCAATTGTCCAGTAAAAAGGTTACTCGTGCCAGGATGGGTGTGTAGTTTTCCTCATATAGCCTGGAAAGGTTTGCAGGGATCTGAATCCCTAAGTAAGTGATTTTTGTATGGGCAATTATAAAGGAGAGAAATGGGAGGATTCTAGAAGTGGTATGAGAAGAGGGGCCTAAGTTCCGACTTGGCTACATTAATCCTATATCCTGCTCTATCGCCAAAGGCCTGGATTAGTCCAAGGATCTCCGCAATGGAGGTCGATGGGTCTGAAACAAATAAGAGCATATTATCGGCAAAGAGAGCAAGACAGAGGTCAATATCACCAATTTTAATTCCCTTAAGCACTACCGATTGACGTAAGGCTATCTCCAGGGGCTCTAATGCTATGGCAAAGAGTAGGGGCGATAAAGGGCAGCCCTGTCTAGTGCCACGTTGAATCGCGAAGGATGATGGGAGAACCCCATTACAAGATACCTGAGTTTGTAGAGTAGTGTAGAGGAGCTTTAGAAGATTCACAAAGTTAGCAGGGAAACCAAAGTGTAGGAGAGTAGAAAAGAGATGATCCCGTTCTACCATATCGAACACTTTTTCAGCGTCAAGGGATAGAATAACGGGGAGAGAGGGAAGGGAGGATGAAGAAGAAGAATCATATATGGCTGTCAACACCCGCCGCACGTTAATCTCTGAGTGTCTTCCCCAGATGAATCCAGTTTGATCCCTATGTATGATATGGGGGAGTAATGATTTAATACGTTCCACCAAGATTTTAGTAAGCAACTTATAATCAAGATTTAACAGTGAAATTGGACGATACGATCCCGATTGGGAGAGGTCCTACCAGGTTTGGGAAGGACTTTGAGAATGGCAGTGTTAAAGTGTCTGGGGAGAGTGTCAGAGGTCAAAATCGCATTCAGGACACGTACCAGAGTGTCTCCCAATCGTGGTAGGAGTAATTTATAAAAATCGGCACTAAAGCCATTGGGCCAAGTGCCTAATCCCTGCCAAATTGACCTATGACACTGCGGACTTCCTCCAACGAGATAGGGTCGAGCAATGATTGGACCATGGAGGAATGAAGTTGAGGAACAGGAAGATTGTCCCAGAATTCATTGGGCCATGGTGAAGAGGTGGGGGCTGTGGAAGATGAGGGGCGTGAGGTCGAGGAATATAAAGTTTGGTAAAAGGATCTCATTACATCAGAAATCTCTAGATTACTAGTAGTTAACGTGCCGGAGGAGGTACGCAATGGATGAGTGACCATGGGAGGACATGAACCGTTGAGCAGAGTTGTTACAATTTCCCAGTTCTATTACCAAATTTATAATATCTATAATTCACTGAAAAAGAGAATCTATTGCCCATGGAAGACATGAACTCATCAAAGTGTGTTTTGGCATCAATGTATATGGGCCCTCATTCCGAGTTGTTCGCTCGGTATTTTTCATCGCATCGCAGTGAAAATCCGCTTAGTACGCATGCGCAATGTTCGCACTGCGACTGCGCCAAGTAACTTTACTATGAAGAAAGTATTTTTACTCACGGCTTTTTCTTCGCTCCGGCGATCGTAATGTGATTGACAGGAAATGGGTGTTACTGGGCGGAAACACGGCGTTTTATGGGCGTGTGGCTGAAAACGCTACCGTTTCCGGAAAAAACGCAGGAGTGGCTGGAGAAACGGTGGGAGTGCCTGGGCGAACGCTGGGTGTGTTTGTGACGTCAACCAGGAACGACAAGCACTGAACTGATCGCACAGGCAGAGTAAGTCTGGAGCTACTCTGAAACTGCTAAGTAGTTAGTAATCGCAATATTGCGAATACATCGGTCGCAATTTTAAGAAGCTAAGATTCACTCCCAGTAGGCGGCGGCTTAGCGTGTGTAACTCTGCTAAATTCGCCTTGCGACCGATCAACTCGGAATGAGGGCCATAAGACGGTTATATGGAGTGGGAAGAGATTTGTATTGCTGATAGGCTGTCGACAGGGGACTCTGAAACTCCAAATACTGAGAGGCATATTTTTTATTGGTGGCTAAAACATAGGATATAATATCGCCCCGAAGGACTGATTTCGCGGTCATCAAGAACAATATAGGATCTTCATTCAGATGGGATGCATTATTAATTTTGAAAGATTCCCAAGAAGACTCCCGTCTTTGTTGGGATTTCAAGGAGTTCGCAAGATATGAGGGGAATCGCCAGAGTTTAGGAGAGGAGGTGGTGTCTGGAAAGTGAAGGGTCGCTGTAACTAGGGCATGATCCGATAGGGATATCGCCTCAATTTGGGAGTCCGATACATGTGGTAACAGGCCCGGGAATGAGATAGTAAGATATAATCTATCCTGGACAGTGTATGATGGGCCGCCGAGAGGCATGTGAATTATTTCCCTGTGGGATGTAAGGCTCTCCAAATATCCACTACCTGCAGTCTTTCTGCCAGGAGAGGAACCCCGAATTTAGGTAATGAAAGAGGTTTTGCTGGCAAATGAGATCTATCTAAATAGGAGGATGAGATAAGGTTTAAATCACCACAGAGGACCAAGGGGTGCAGCAGGGTCCGTGAGGAAAGGGGTCAGCTTAGCAAGTAAGGACTGAAAGAAAATCTTAGAGTAGACATTAGGAGCATAAGCATTACACATTGAATAAATTCTGCCACTGATTTTAGCAGACACTATCACATAGCAACCATTAGGGTCGATTACAGTGGATAGAATTTCCGTAGGAATATGACGTTTGATCAATATGACAACACCTCTGGCCTTAGAATTATAGGAACTAAAACCCAATACCTGCCAGTTTAGAGTATTCAATTTTGCCGTCTCCTCTGGAGTCAGGTGTGTTTCCTGCAGGAACGCCAGGTCTACACGTTGTTTACTGAGGCAGAGGAGTATTTTCTGTCTCTATGCTGGGGAATTAAAAACCCCAACATTCCAGTATCCCACGGTCAAATCAGGCATATTTCTCTTAAGTCCTAGAGGATGCTGGGGTCCATATTAGTACCATGGGGTATAGACGGGTCCACCAGGAGCCATTGGCACTTTAAGAGTTTAATAGTGTGGGCTGGCTCCCTCCCTCTATGCCCCTCCTACCAGACTCAGTTTAGAGAATGTGCCCGGAGGAGCCGGTCACAGCTAGGGGAGCTCTACAGAGTTCTCTTGGTAAAGAGTATTTTTCTTCCTTTTCAGGTTTTTTTATTTCACAGGGAGGCTGTTGGCGACAGCCTCCCTGCAGTGTGGGACTCGGGGGGCAGCAGTGTCCAACCCGCGAGGTCTTGAGCCACTGCTCCCGCCGACTGGACGCTGGCTCCAGAGGGGTCTGATCGCTCCCCGCCGCAGGGGTACGCTCATCCCGGCAGCCAGCCGCCACCCCCTCAGGAGCTGAAGAGTGGCGAGTGAGTCACTGTACCCCCTTGCAAGCAGGAGGACAGTGTGAAGAGGGCGGCTACAGGGTCAGGAGCGTGGTCTTACCCGCGCTCCTGGAAGGCTCAGCAGTACCTTGGTGCGGCGCTAGGAGGGAATGCCCTGGGCCAGCTCCGGACCCTACACTGGTTGTTTCAGGCATGTCGGGGTCTGCGGATCCAGGTCAGCACAATCCTCCAGGCCAGTATAATACTCATATGAGCGGGAAGACAGCGCCATTGAAGGGGGCAGAGCTTCTCCTCAGAGCGGACCCAGCAGCGTTCAGCGCCATTTTTCCTGCCTGCTGTCATGGTTCACTGGATCCAGGTCCCTCCAGAGCTTTCTCTAGCAGTCTGTACGGTACCAGCGGGCTGTAGAAGGGAGGGGAGGCTGCTTAAAGGCTGTGTCACCTATTAAGGGACACAGTCAGCGCTGGGAAGGGACTCCCTTTACCTGAAAAGCGCTGTGTGTGTGTTGGCTCCAATCTCTGTCTCTCTGCCATTCTTGGGGGGAAACTCTGTCTACATAATACCCTGTGTGTTTGTGGGGTGTTTGAGTGTATGGGACAACATGTCTAAGGACACTTTTTCATATGCTGCAGAGGATTTGTCTTCCCAGGAAAACTCCATTCCATGTAATCAGGATTGCACTGTTTTAGCGCAGATCCCTGCTAGAGAGCCAGAATGGTTAGTCTCTCTGAGGGGGACTGTTTCTCAGATATCTGATAGAGTTGCTAGGACTGAGCGTGCCACTCAGGTCTTCCAGTCCTCTATGGTGGTATGGTCTGATTCTGCCTCCTCGGGGTCCCCTGCGGTACATTCTCATAAACGTGCGCTTGCAATTTTGCAGGATGACACGGACACCGACTCTGATGCTGCAGACGGTGATGGGGATGTGTTGAGGGGGACGGCATCACTTGCCAAGGGGGTGCAGTTGATGATTGAGGCTGTTAGGGATGTTTTAAACAGTTCGGACACAGCTCCGGGACAGGCGGAGGAGGCCTTCTTTACGGATAATAAGAAGCCCCCCTCACCCTTCCGGCATCCAAAGAATTGAATGCTATCTTTGAAAAGGCATGGGAAACTCCAAAAAAGAAATTCAAGATTCCCAAGAAGGTCTTGGTGGCTTTTCCCTTCCCAGAGGAAGATAGGAAGAGATGGGAGTCACCGCCGATAGTCGACGCCTCTGTATCCAGGCTGTCCAAGCAGGTGGTATTACCGGTCCCGGGATGTACCGCGTTAAAGGACCCGGCAGATTGCAATGTGGATGCTACGCTAAAATCCATTTACACGGCTTCAGGGGCAATATTGCGGCCTACTATAGCCTGTGCTTGGATTGCTAAAGCTATTGCCAGGTGGTCAATCACTCTGCAGGAGTAATCGACTACGCTGGACAAAGGTGACGTTGATTTAGATTTACGTAATATTCAGGATTCTGCAGGGTTCCTGGTGGATTCCATGAAGGACCTGGGTTCCATGGCTGCGGGAATCTCCCCCATGTCCGTCTCGGCTCACAGAGGTCTCTGGCTGCGCAACTGGTCTGCGGATGCGGAATCCAGGAAATGTGTGGAGGGCCTACCATACAAGGGTCAGGCTCTCTTTGGGGAGGCACTGGATCCGTGGATTGCAACGGCTACCGCGGTTAAGTCTCCTTTCTCTAACGTCCTAGTGGATGCTGGGGACTCCGTAAGGACCATGGGGAATAGACGGGCTCCGCAGGAGACAGGGCACTTAAAGAAAGAATTTGGATTCTGGTGTGTTCTGGCTCCTCCCTCTATGTCCCTCCTCCAGACCTCAGTTTGAATCTGTGCCCGGACGAGCTGGGTGCTACTTAGTGAGCTCTCCTGAGCTTGCTAAAAAGAAAGTATTTTGTTAAGTTTTTTATTTTCAGAGAGATCTGCTGGCAACAGGCTCTCTGCTACGTGGGACTGAGGGGAGAGAAGCTGCCCTACTCACTGAAGATAGGTCCTGCTTCTTAGGCTACTGGACACCATTAGCTCCAGAGGGATCGTACACAGGATCTCACCCTTGGCCATCCGATCCCGGAGCCGCGCCGCCGTCCCCCTCGCAGAGCCAGAAGACAGAAGCCGGTGTCAGAAGCAAGAAGACGTCAAAATCGGCGGCAGAAGACTCCAGTCTTCATATGAGGTAGCGCACAGCACTGCAGCTGTGCGCCATTGCTCCAACACTAAACCCACATACTCCGGTCACTGTAGGGTGCAGGGCGCAGGGGGGGGGGGGCGCCCTGGGCAGCAATTAGGAACCTCTTGGCAAAAAGTAGCATATATACAGTTGGGCACTGTATATATGCATGAGCCCCCGCCATTATTTTACACACAAACGCGGGACAGAAGCCCGCCGCTGAGGGGGCGGGGCTTCTTCCTCAGCACTCACCAGCGCCATTTTCTCTCCACAGCTCCGCTGAGAGGAAGCTCCCCAGGCTCTCCCCTGCAGAATCACGGTAGAAGAGGGTAAAAAGAGAGGGGGGGCACATAAATTTGGCGCAAAAACAATATATACAGCAGCTACTGGGTTAACACTAAGTTACTGTGTGACTCCTGGGACATATAGCGCTGGGGTATGTGCTGGCATACTCTCTCTCTGTCTCTCCAAAAGGCCTTGTGGGGGAACTGTCTTCAAAAAGAGCATCCCCTGTGTGTGTGGTGTGTCGGTACGCTTGTGTCGGCATGTTTGACGAGGAAGGCTATGTGGAAGCAGAGCGGGAGCAAATGAATGTGGGGTCGCCGCCGACACCTGATTGGATGGATATGTGGAAGGTTTTAAATGATAATGTCACTTCCTTGCATAAAAGGTTGGATAAAGCTGAAGCCTTGGGACAGCCGGGGTCTCAGCCCATGCCTGATCCTATGTCGCAGAGGCCGTCAGGGTCTCAGAAGCGCCCACTATCCCAAATTGTTGACACAGATGTCGACACGGATTCTGATTCCAGTGTCGATGGCGATGATGCAAAGTTACAGCCTAAAATGGCTAAAGCCATCCGTTACATGATTATAGCAATGAAGGATGTGTTGCAGATCACAGAGGAAACCCCAGTCCCTGACAAGACGGTTTATATGTATGGGGAAAAAAGGCAAGAGGTGACCTTTCCCCCTTCACATGAGTTAAATGAGTTATGTGAAAAGGCTTGGGAATCTCCAGATAGATAACTACAGATTTCCAAACGGATGCTTATGGCGTATCCTTTCCCGCCAACGGACAGGTTACGCTGGGAATCCTCCCCTAGGGTAGACAAAGCTTTAACACGCTTATCCAAGAGGGTAGCCCTGCCGTCACAGGATACGGCCACCCTAAAAGATGCTGCGGATAGAAAGCAAGAGGGTATCCTGAAGTCCATTTATACACATTCAGGTACCCTACTAAGGCCGGCGATTGCGTCGGCCTGGATGTGTAGTGCTGTAGCAGCATGGACAGATACCTTATCTGAGGAACTTGATACCTTGGACAAGGATACTATAGTGCTGACCCTGGGGCATATAAAAGACGCTGTCCTATATATGAGAGATGCTCAAAGAGACATTAGCCTACTGGGCTCTAGAATAAATGCAATGTCGATTTCTGCCAGAAGGGTCCTGTGGACTCGGCAATAGACAGGCGATGCCGACTCAAAAAGGCACATGGAGGTTTTACCTTACAAGGGTGAGGAATTGTTTGGGGACGGTCTCTCGGACCTGGTCTCCACAGCTACGGCTGGAAAGTCAAATTTTTTGCCATATATTCCCTCACAACCTAAGAAAGCACCGTATTATCAAATGCAGTCCTTTCGATCACAAAAAGGCAAGAAAGTACGAGGTGCGTCCTTTCTTGCCAGAGGCAGGGGTAGAGGAAAGAAGCTGCACAATACAGCTAGTTCCCAGGAACAGAAGTCCTCCCCGGCTTCCACTAAATCCACCGCATGACGCTGGGGCTCCACAGGCGGAGCTAGGCCCGGTGGGGGCGCGTCTCCGAAATTTCAGCCACAAGTGGGTTCACTCCCAGGTGGATCCCTGGACTATAGAGATTGTGTCTCAGGGATACAAGCTGGAATTCGAAGAGATGCCCCCTCACCAATACCTCAAATCGGCCCTGCCAGTTTCCCCCTTAGAGAGGGAAATAGTGTTAGCTGCAATTCACAAATTGTATCTTCAGCAGGTGGTGGTAAAGGTTCCCCTCCTTCAACAGGGAAGGGGTTACTATTCGACCATGTTTGTGGTACCGAAACCGGACGGTTCGGTCAGACCCATATTGAATTTAAAATCCCTGAACATATACCTGAAAAGGTTCAAGTTCAAGATGGAATCGCTCAGAGCGGTCATCGCAAGCCTGGAAGGGGGGGATTTTATGGTGTCTCTGGACATAAAGGATGCTTACCTTCATGTCCCCATTTATCCACCTCATCAGGCGTACCTCAGATTTGTGGTACAGGACTGTCATTACCAATTCCAGACGTTGCCGTTTGGTCTCTCCACGGCACCGAGAATATTTACCAAGGTAATGGCGGAGATGATGGTGCTCCTGCGGAAGCAAGGGGTCACAATTATCCCATACTTGGACGATCTCCTCATAAAGGCGAGGTCCAGAGAGCAGTTGCTGATCAGCGTAGCACGCTCTCGGGAGGTTTAAAAAACAACAAGGAAGTGGGCGCTAGTGCATTGACTGTGAGACACCTATAAAAACACTGATTAGGCGGCTGCAGCTTCTGTATTTGAGGTGCCGACCCTCAAAAAAATATGAACAAATATAGAAACAAATAAGAAGCGCTGTCACCAACAGTGAAAAATTTAAAATATATTTATTACCGTTGTTACTGATAAACACACAATTTAATAAAAACTGATGAAAACCTTTCTGCTGAAATGTTATCAAAGCTACAATGTTGTTGGGATTTATGCAGTAACCTTTTTATTACAGGTTGAGTATCCCTTATCCAAAATGCTTGGGACCGGAGGTATTTTGGATATGGGATTTTTCCATATTTTGGAATAATTGCATACCATAATGAGATATCATGGTGATGGACCTAAATCTAAGCACAGAATGCATTTATGTTTCATATACACCGTATACACACAGCCTGAAGGTAATTTTAGCCAATATTTTTTATAACTTTGTGCATTAAACAAAGTGTGTGTACATTCATACAATTCATTTATGTTTCCTATACACCTTATACACACAGCCTGAAGGTCATTTAATACAATATTTTTAATAACTTTGTGTATTAAACAAGGTTTGTGTACATTGAGCCATCAGAAAACAAAGGTTTCACTATCTCACTCTCACTCCAAAAAGTCCGTATTTCGGAATATTCCGTATTTCGGATATTTGGATATGGGATACTCAACCTGTATTGGCACTGGGAGGCTCCCTTCATTATACTTAAAAGATGTTGCAATTCCTAAAAAGTCCTCAGATGTACTTTACTATATGGAGAAGTCTCCAGAGTGTGCACACTCCTCAGGTGGACTAATTAATGCAAAAGTTCACTGTTTGTCCTTTATATCATTATATGATCCATAAAGATGATTTGTAAATGGGTACACCGCAGAATGCAATTCAATTCAGATAATGCATCATTTTTACCTCCATTCAAGCACTAAACTGTAGTGGTCCGATAATTAAGAGACTTTGCTGGGGTGAATAATTAAACACAGTTCAATGACTCAGTTCGAATCAGAGCGTAGCCCGCTCTACAGCAGCAATATGTTCATACAATGTGCTTACCCCCGTCTCTATTGATTGCGGACAAGCGGAGATTTCCTTCACCGATGCGGGCGCCGGCTGCCCGTGGCTTGCACTGCAGTTTGAAGGATCTATACGGAGCTTAAAGCTGCCTCGCTCCGACTGTGGTTCCCGTTTGTGGATCAATCAGTGGGACAAAATGCAGCCCCCAGTATGAATCATTCAGCAGAAAGGATAGCAGGATACTTAACGCGTTTCTCAGCCTCGGAACAGGGGCTGTTTCATCAGAAGTACCGCCTTTGAAATTCCTTCACCCTTTATACTCCTCTCTAGTCACATTTAATTGCTGATACAGCTGGCTTTTAATTATAAACAGCAGTGTAAGCCTGCTAACACAAGAATTACTTCAAATAAACATTTATTATAAAGGGACAATTCAGACATATTAAAACCAATCCATAATCAAAAAAAGAGGTGTCTCACAGCCAAATAGTTACCAGGAGGTTTAAAACCATATATTGCACATTAAAAAGTATTATTATTATTACTTATACACGCACAACATTATGCAAACAAAGTGAGATGAGGGTAACCCAATAGGTTCAGAATAATTTGTACCCCCAAAGTACATTTCTCGTTATGCTCAGGTCTTTTGGTATTGTACATATAAATATAAAAAACAAAACAAAAAACCCTCCTATTTTAATTCAAACAAAAAAAAACACATCATTGGTACATGATCATTTTATTATACTACCATATTTTAATACCCAACCCTATATAACTAATTACACCCATTCATGATACTGCATGGGTGAAATTCTCCATATAGCAAAAACTCTCGTCATTGAAGCTTTTATGATATTCATAGATTCCTTCTTGGTATAAAGCTAAGTGTAAACCCCTTATGGATATAAGGAATGGCCTACCCCACATATGGTTTCAACATATGGAACCTAATATCTATTGACATATATAAATCACCCTCAGCTGCATAAATCCCATTGGGACTCGATTCCTTAACACCTATTGATGCCTAAAGCAGCTGTTAGTAACCTCATTTAGCTCTATGGTATCATTCAAACCTACCGGAGTCATGGTACCAAGCTTAAAAATCCAAAACGCCTCCTTTCTGCACAAATTCTTAAACCTATCTCCCCCTCTCCTTGTAGGGGGAACATGTTCAATAGCCTGTACTCTAATATCCTTCAACTTCCCCTTGGGGCATTGGCTTACATGTCGTGGTAGGCTATGCATTTTGTTTTCTTTCAGGATACACCTTCTGTGTTCTAAAAATCGAACATTAAGTGTCCTAGTGGTGCGACCCACATATTGGACTCCGCACCCACAGGTTATAACATAGATGACATAACAGGTTTGACAATTTAGAAAGGTACCTATTTCATATGTTGATTTATCCCCAAATGAGGTAATTGTATCCCCCCTATGTACCGCATGAACACATGTATGACACCGAGGTTTACTACAACGAAAAAAACCTTTTGGTTTGGGTATTTGATTCAGCCAATTCCCTTCACTGTTTCCTTTAGCTGTAACTGATCTAAGCATACTAGGGGCTAGTTTAAGCTTAAGACTATCAGCTTTCCTAAATACTACCTTACGTGACCCCTGTAAATCCTTTTTCAAGTATCTATCTTGGATTAACAAACCATAATTTTTATTTATAATCCGTTTAATTTCTTTAGCTGATGAATTATATTTCGTTACAAAAGGTAATGGACCTTTTAAGTTCTTATCCTTTTCTAAATCTGAGGCAACTTTCTTCCCCGGTTCAAGTAAACTTTCTCTTTCCATTAATTTTACTTCTAAAAGTGTGTTTTGTAGAAGACTATTGGGATAGCCTTGTTCAAGAAAAGATGCAAACATTCCCTCTGCCTGTTTCATGAAGTCCTCCTCATTTGAACAGTTCCTACGAATTCGCATGAACTGTCCCTTGGGAATATTGTTCTTCCAACTCTTATGGTGACAGCTCCCATAATGTAAATATTTATTACAATCAACCTTTTTCGTATAAGTGACAGTATGTAACTGTTGGTTCCGGTATGAATGGTCGACCATGTTATGGTCGACAGTCATTAGGTCGACCACTATTGGTCGACATTGACATGGTCGACATGGACACATGGTCGACACATGAAAATGGTCGACACATGAAAGGTCGACACATGAAAAGGTCGACATGAGTTTTTTTAACTTTTTTTGGTGTCGTTTTTTGCGTAAAGTGACTGGGAACCCCAATTAGTGCACCGCGGCCCCTCGCATGGCTCGCTTCGCTCGCCATGCTTCAGGCATGGTGCCTTCGCTCCGCTATCGCTTCGCACAGATTACCGTTCCAATCGTAGTCCACTTGGATCGTAAAGTATGGAAAAGTTCCCCAAAAGAAAAAAAAGTTAAAAAACTCATGTCGACCTTTTCATGTGTCGACCATTTTCATGTGTCGACCATGTGTCCATGTCGACCATGTCAATGTCGACCAATAGTGGTCGACCTAATGACTGTCGACCATAACATGGTCGACCATGTGAACGGATACCGTAACTGTTTATCCTCCACTTTAACCATGATATCCAAAAAATGTTGTGTTGTATCACTGACATTATGCGTGAACTTTAAATTATACTCATTATTATTAAGGTGTTGAACTAAATCAGTGACTGTGCTATCATCCCCATCCCAAATAAAAAATAAATCATCTATAAACCGCCCATAGAAGACCAAGTTCGCCCCATGTTCGCCACCCCAAATGTAGCGTTCCTCAAACCGCCCCATATAGAGGTTGGCAAAACTCGGGGCGAACTTGGTCCCCATGGCTGTGCCCTGTGATTGTAAATAGAACTGTGATTCGAACAAAAAATAATTGTGTGATAATATAAATTGTATGGAGGACAGTAAAAAATTCCGTAATGATTCCGGTACAGTTGTATCCAGAAGTAAATAGTGTACTACTGCTAACATCCCCTCTTTATGTGGGATGTTAGAGTACAAAGCTTCAACATCACGTTATCAATTTATATGTGTCCTTCCAGACAATTTGCTTAATTTTATTCAAAAAATCTGTGGTATCTCTTAAATGAGATTGGAGTGATGTAACATAACCCTGAAGATGTGCATCAACAAAAGAAGATAAATTAGTGGTTAGTGACCCTCCACCAGAAATTATAGGCCAACCCGGTGGTGTTGTGATATGTTTGTGAATTTTTGGTAAATGGTAATATATTGGGATAATAGGATGCATAGAAAACAAAAAATGCCAGATTTCTTTAGATATAATACCATCAATGAGAGCTGTATCCAACAGAGTTTTTAACTCCTTCTGAAATACAGGGGTGGGATCCTTAGAGATCTTCCTATAAAAGAATTCTCTCTCGGGAGGTGTTACAACAGCACGGCTGGATTCTAAATATTCCAAAGTCGCAGCTGATTCTTACGATTCGTCTGCCCTTCCTGGGCATGATTCTGGACACAGACCAGAAGAGGGTTTATCTCCCGATGGAGAAGGCTCAGGAGCTCATGACACTGGTCAGAGACCTATTAAAACCAAAACAGGTGTCGGTGCATCACTGCACGCGAGTCCTGGGAAAGATGGTGGCATCATACGAGGCCAATCCATTCGGCAGGTTCCATGCGAGGACCTTTCAATGGGATCTGTTGGACAAGTGGTCCGGATCACATCTACAGATGCATCGGATGATCACCCTATCCCCCAGGGCCAGGGTGTCTCTCCTGTGGTGGCTGCAGGGTGCTCACCTTCTCGAGGGCCGCAGATTCGGCATTCAGGACTGGGTCCTGGTGACCACGGATGCAAGCCTCCAAGGGTGGGGGGCAGTCACACAGGGAAAAAACTTCCAAGGTCTGTGGTCAAGTCAGGAGACTTGCCTTCACATCAATATCCTGGAACTAAGGGCCATATACAACGCCCTACGTCAAACGGAGACCCTGCTTCGCGACCAACCGGTTCTGATTCAGTCAGACAACATCACCGCAGTGGCTCATGTAAACCGCAAAGGCGGCACAAGGAGCAGGGTGGCGATGGCGGAAGCCACCAGAATTCTTCGCTGGGCGGAGAATCACGTAAGAGCACTGTCAGCAGTGTTCATTCCGGGAGTGGACAACTGGGAAGCAGACTTCCTCAGCAGGCACGACCTCCACCCGGGAGAGTGGGGACTTCATCAAGAAGTCTTCACGCAGATTGCAAGTTGGTGGGAACTGCCACAGGTGGACATGATGGCATCCCGCCTCAACAAAAAGCTACAGAGGTATTGCACCAGGTCAAGAGACCCTCAGGCGATAGCTGTAGACGCACTGGTGACACCGTGGGTGTTCCAGTCGGTTTATGTATTCCCTCCTCTTCCTCTCATACCCAGGGTGCTGAGAATCATAAGAAAAAGAGGAGTGAGAACAATACTCATTGTTCCGGATTGGCCAAGAAGGACTTGGTATCCAGATCTGCAAGAAATGCTCACAGAGGACCCGTGGCCTCTGCCTCTAAGACAGGACTTGTTGCAACAGGGGCCCTGTCTGTTCCAAGACTTACCGCGGCTGCGTTTGACGGCATGGCGGTTGAACGCCGGATCCTAGCAGAAAAAGGCATTCCGGATGAGGTTATTCCTACGCTGATAAAGGCTAGGAAGGACGTGACGGCTAAACATTATCACCGTATATGGCGAAAATATGTTGCTTGGTGTGAGGCCAGGAATGCCCCTACAGAGGAATTCCAGCTGGGCCGTTTCCTTCACTTCCTACAGTTGGGAGTGACTTTGGGCCTGAAATTGTGTTCCATTAAGGTCCAGATTTCAGCCCTATCCATTTTCATTCAAAAAGAACTGGCTTCTCTGCCTGAAGTTCAGACATTTGTAAAGGGAGTGCTGCATATTCAGCCCCCTTTTGTGCCTCCAGTGGCACCTTGGGATCTTAATGTGGTGTTGAGTTTCCTGAAGTCACACTGGTTTGAGCCACTCAAAACGGTGGAGTTAAAATATCTCACGTGGAAGGTTGTCATGCTATTAGCCTTGGCTTCGGCTAGGCGTGTGTCAGAATTAGCGGCTTTGTCACATAAAAGCCCCTATCTGGTTTTCCATATGGACAGGGCAGAATTGCGGACCCGTCCACAATTTCTGCCAAAAGTGGTGTCATCTTTTCATATGAACCAACCTATTGTGGTGCCTGTGGCTACGCGTGACTTGGAGGATTCCGAGTTACTAGATGTGGTCAGGGCTTTGAAGGTTTATGTAGCCAGAACGGCTAGAGTCAGGAAAACTGAGTCGCTGTTTATCCTGTATGCATCCAACAAGCTGGGTGCTCCTGCTTCAAAGCAAACTATTGCTCGCTGGATCTGTAACACGATTCAGCAGGCTCATTCTGCGGCTGGATTGCCGCTTCCAAAATCAGTAAAAGCCCACTCCACAAGGAAGGTGGGCTCTTCTTGGGCGGCTGCCCGAGGGGTCTCGGCATTACAGCTTTGCCGAGCGGCTACTTGGTCAGGTTCAAACACTTTTGCAAAGTTCTACAAGTTTGACACCCTGGCTGAGGAGGACCTTGTGTTTGCTCATTCGGTGCTGCAGAGTCATCCGCACTCTCCCGCCCGTTTGGGAGCTTTGGTATAATCCCCATGGTCCTTACGGAGTCCCCAGCATCCACTAGGACGTTAGAGAAAATAAGATTTTACTTACCGGTAAATTTATTTCTCGTAGTCCGTAGTGGATGCTGGGCGCCCGTCCCAAGTGCAGACTTCTTCTGCAATGCTTGTATATAGTTATTGCTTACATAAGGGTTATGTTTGGTTGCATCAGGGTTGATCTGATGCTCCGTTGTTGTTCATACTGTTAACTGGGTAAATTTATCACGAGTGATACGGTATGCTTGGTGTGACTGGTATGAGTATTGCCCTGGATTCCAAAATCCTTTCCTTGTGCTGTCAGCTCTTCCGGGCACAGTTTCTCTAACTGAGGTCTGGAGGAGGGACATAGAGGGAGGAGCCAGAACACACCAGAATCCAAATTCTTTCTTAAAGTGCCCTGTCTCCTGCGGAGCCCGTCTATTCCCCATGGTCCTTACGGAGTCCCCAGCATCCACTACGGACTACGAGAAATAGATTTACCGGTAAGTAAAATCTTATTTTTCTCCCCTCAGCTGCACCGGCTACGAAGAAGCCTTTCACACCAGCCACGTCACAGTCCTTTCAGGCCGCGAGGTCTAGTAAAAACAAGCCTTCGAACACCTTCTTCAGAGGTGGTCGTTCCAAGGGAAAGAAACCTGCTCCCGCAGGCTCTCAAGCCCAGAAGCCCGCTTCTGATACCCCTAAGTCCTCCGCATGACGGTGGACAGCTAGGCCTGGAAGAAGGTCAGGGGGCAAGACTCTGGCAGTTCAGCCATGTCTGGGTGTCGTCTGGCATGGACCCCTGGGTCCTGGATATAGTGTCCAGGGGGTACAGACTGGAGTTTCAAGATCCCCCACTTCACCGTTTCTTCAAGTCAGGCTTGCCAGCTCTGCTGGCGGACAGAACAGTTCTTCTGGAGGCCATCAGAAAATTGAGGTGTCAAAGGTCATTGTTCCAGTTCCACCTCCGCAGTGGAACAAGTGTTATTATTCTAACCTTTTTGTGGTACCAAAACCGGATGGTTCGGTACAGCCTATTCTAAACTTAAAGTCTTTGAACCCTTATCTCAGGGAGTTCAAATTCAAGATGGAATCTCTGAGAGCTGTCATCTCAGGACTCACGGAGTCGCTAGACATCAAGGATGCTTACCTCCACATTCTCATTTGGTCGCCGCATCAGGTATATCTCCGGTTTGCACTGTTGGACGATCACTATCAGTTCCAGGTGCTGCAGTTTGGCCTCTCCACAGCACCAAGGATCTTCACCAAGGTGAAGATCGGAGATGATGGTTCTCCTCCGCAAGCAAGGGGTGAACATAATTCCATATCTGGACGATCTCCTGATCAAGGCGTCGTCTAGGGAGAGGTTGTTACGATCCATCGCGCTCACGACACAGCTACTCAGGAAGCACGGTTGGATCCTGAACCTTCCAAAGTCTCATCTGGAGCCGACAAGGAGGCTGTCTTTCCTGGGAATGATCCTCGACACGGAAGTGCAGAGGGTTTTTCTCCCGGTGGAGAAGGCATTGGTGATTCAAGCAATGGTCCGGGATGTCTTAAAACCTACCCGGGTATCGGTTCATCAATGCATCCGTCGTCTGGGGAAGATGGTTGCCCCCTACAAGGCTCTGCAGTATGGCAGGTTTCATGCTCGACCTTTTCAGCTGAACCTACTGGACCAGTGGCCGGGCTCTCACCTACCCATGAACAAGAGGATACGCCTGTCTCCGAAAGCCAGGATTTCACTCCTCTCGTGGATACAACTTCCGCACCTTATGGAAGGCCGAAGGTTCGGAATTCAAGACTGGATCCTATTAACCATAGATGCAAGTCTAAGAGGTTGGGAGCAGTCGCTCTGGGGGAAACCTTTCAGGGAAGGTGGTCAAATCAAGAATCCCTTCTCCCAATAAACATCCTGGAGCTAAGGGCCGTGTACAATGCCCTTCTGCAAGTAGCACACCTTCTACAGGATCGGGTTGTTCAGGTGCAGTCGGACAACGTGACCACGGTGGCCTACATAAACCGACAAGGCGGAACGAATAGCAAGGCTGCCATGTCAGAGGTGTCAAGAATCCTACTCTGGACAGAAAGACACGCAGTGGCGATGTCGGCAGTCTTCATTCCGGGAGTAGACAACTGGGAAGCAGACTTCCTCAGCCGCCACGATCTCCATCCGGGAGAATGGGGCCTCCACCCGGAGGTGTTCGAGGAGGTAACTGGTTGGTGGGGGGTTCCTCACATAGACATGATGGCCTCCCGCCTCAACAAGAAGCTGGGGAGGTACTGTTCTAGGTCAAGAGACTCACAGGCAGTGGCGGTGGACGCACTGGTAACACCGTGGGTGTTCAAGTCAGTGTATGTGTTCCCTCCACTTCCTCTGATACCAAAGGTTCCTCAGCTGGTGAGAAGAACAAAGGTTCTTGCAATCCTCATTGCGCCGGACTGGCCAAGGAGGGCTTGGTACGCGGATCTGCTGGATCTTCTGTTAGAGGATCCAAGACCCTTACCCCTTTGGGAGGATCTACTACTGCAGGGGCCGTTCGCTTGTCAAGACTTACCACGGCTAGGTTTGATGGCATGGCGGTTGAACGCCAGATCTTAGCTCGGAAAGGTATCCCGAGTGAGGTTATTCCTACCCTGATACAGGCTAGAAAGGGGGTAACATCTAAACATTACCATCGTATTTGGAAAAAATATGTTTCTTGGTGTGAATCCAAGAATTTTCCTGAGGTGGAGTTTCAACTTGGACGTTTGCTCCTTTTCCTACATGCAGGAGTGGATATGCGCCTGAGATTGGGCTCCATCAAGGTCAAAATCTCTGCTTTGTCCATTTTCTTTCAAAAATAATTGGCTGTCCTCCCCGAGGTTCAGACCTTTTTGAAAGGGGTTCTGCACATCCAGCCTCCCTTTGTGGCGCCGACGGCTCCCTGGGATCTAGACGTGGTGCTGCAGTTCCTGCAATCTGCTTGGTTTGAGCCTCTGCTGGAGGCTGACATCAAGTTTCTCACGTGGAAGGCGGTCACTTTGTTGGCCTTAGCTTCTGCTCGACTCGTGTTGGAATTGGGGGCTTTATCCTGGAAGAGTCCCTATCTGAACTTCCATGAAGATAGGGCGGAACTTAGGACTCGTCCACAGTTCCTGCCTAAGGTTGTATCGGCTTTCCATATCAACCAGCCTATTGTGGTGCCAGTGGCTACTGACTCCTGAATTGCTTCAAAGGCCTTGGATGTTGTGAGGGCTTTGAAGATTTATGTGAAGAGGACAGCTTGTCATCGAAAGACTGACTCCTTGTTTGTCCTCTATGATCCCAAGAAAATTGGGTGTCCTGCTTCTAAGCAGTCGATTTCACGCTGGATCAGGTTCACCATCCAGCATGCATATTCTACGTCAGGATTGCCGTGTTCAAAATTTGTAAAGGCCCATTCTACTCGTAAAGTGGGCTCTTCCTGGGCGGCTGCCCGGGGTGTCTCGGATATACAACTTTGCCGAGCTGCTACTTGGTCTGGGTCGAACACGTTTGCCAAGTTTTACAAGTTCAATACTTTGGCCTCTAATGACCTCAAGTTTGGTCAAGCAGTGTTGCAGGAGCCTCCACGCTCTCCCTCCCGTACTGGGAGCTTTGGTACATCCCCATGGTACTAATTTGGACCCCAGTATCCTCTAGGACATAAGAGAAAATAGGATTTTAATTACCTGAATGGTAAATCCTTTTCTTGTAGTCCATAGAGGATGCTGGGCGCCCGCCCAGCGCTTCATTTTCCTGCATTGGTTTTTATAGTACAGTACTGCCTGGTTCCTAGGTAAGTTCTGCGTTATTTACTGTTTCAGTATTGTTTCAGCTGTTGCTGAGTTGTTCCGGCATGTTGCCCGGATTTGCCTGTTGTGTGAGCTGGTATGAATCTCGCCACTATCTGTAATTCCTTCTCTCAAAGTATGTCGTCTCCTCGGGCACCGTTTCTAGACTGAGTCTGGTAGGAGGTGCATAGAGGGAGGAGCCAGCCCACACTATTAAACTCTGAAAAGTGTCAATGGCTCCTGGTGGACCCGTCTATACCCCATGGTACTAATATGGATCCCAGCATCCCCTACGGACTACGAGAAAAGGATTTACCGTTCAGGTAATTAAAATCCTATTTTCAGAGGAAAAGGCAAAACGAATGCACCAATTACCAGCATTACTGAGAGCATTTACATATTCACATCCTGATGAAAAGGGGGTGGGAAAGAGGGAGGGGGAAAAGACAAAACAGGGGCAGAGGAGGAGTAACTGAAAAAGAAAACACAAGTGAATAATAGGTCACACAATGTTAAATAGAACACGTTACAAAGAGCTAATATACAAATGACCAATGACCTCCAGTTAACGAGCATGGGCGATTGCCAGTTTTGACGGCCTCGCACACGGGCGTTAGTAAAGGGATATCAACTATGGAGGAGGAGCCCCTCCCCACCATCCCGATGTAATTAACAAAACCACCTAGAAACCCTCAAAGATATGTGGGATAATAGAAACCAAATAGAACATCACATTACTTAAAAGATGCAGTGAGTAGGATGTAACATATAACCCACTACGAACTCAGTGAATAAAAAGGAAGAAAAAATAATTTAACATGACTGTCAAAAAGGAAGCCTATGTTAGTGGGGTGTCCCCCAGCTGGTGGCGAAAACACTGTAAATGACATTAAAATCGACTTATATATGAGACTATATTAAGGCAGGATTGGAAAACAGGAGCAACGAATACGGGGCAGAATGAGTCACTGTATTCCGTGAGTGCAATTGATGCAAAGAAGGGGACCAAAGCGCTCCATGCAGAAAACGCAGAAATGTAGCAGAGTGAGATCTAATAAACATTGATTAAGTTGCCGCTGTAGGGAGGTCAGTAATATCCGCGTTGTCTTTTCTTGAGATATTCCGTAGGTACGCTGCAGCATCAGCGGGGCAACAAAAAGTCTTTGTGGGAAGTACCCTCATAAATGCGTAGGCGTGCGGGATAGAGCAGGCCAAACTTGCGACCCTCTGACACAAGTTGAGTGCAAATGGGGGATAAAGCTTTACGGGCCCGAGTCAGTTCCACAGAGTAGTCCTGGAATATGAAAAGCTTATTACCTTCCCATTGGATATCTTTCACTTTACGAGACGCGGACCAAAATGCCATTTTATGGAGGTAGTTCAGAAAACGAAACAGAGTCACACGTGGACGTGGTCTGTTGGGGGTGGGGACAGGTCCCACACGACGAACTCTCTCAATCACAAGATCACTACGGTCCCGTTCTATGCCCAAAAGCGAAGGAAGGGTGATACGTACAAAATGAGCCAGCGCTGTGCCTTTAATTGATTCAGGCAATCCCACCAATCTGATATTATTTCTCCTCGAACGATTTTCAATATCATCCAGTTTATTCCATATTTGATCATTCTCACTAGTAAGGGATTTCACTGAGTGATGCAGCCCCTCTCTGTCATGTGTGGCTGCCTGCAGCTGAGATTCTGTGTGTGTGACTCTCTGTGTCAGATGCTGCAGCTGTTTAGAAATATCAATACTGCCTGGGAGAGCAGGGGGGCCATGGTGGCTTTTATTGCTGCCACAACATCCCCATATGTTACTGGGGCCTCAGGATCGTGGCATACCTGGGATCCCACGCTGTCTGTTCCCTGCGCCGTGGCTTTCTTAGAGGGAGCGGAGACCACCTCAGGTCCGGTATCGGACGCCGTATTGCTGGACGCGCGGCGCTTCTCCTGTCTCGTGGAGGCGCCGGCGGGAGCTTGGGGAGCCGCGGCTACGGGCGTCATGAAACGGTCCATGCTGTCCGCGGGTGTTGCCTATGGTGTCCCGGGCGGCATAGAGGCTGTGGCAGCCTTTAAAAGGTTAAATGTAATGGGTGGTGGGGACGGAGCTCCGGCAGTGAGCTTCCTAGTCCATGGGTCCCGGAACCGGAAGTCCTTATGGTTTTTGTTTTTAAGTAAACATTGCTGCTACTGAAACGTGTGTGCTGGCCTTTTTTTCTATTTGGAAAAAGTGAGTGATGTGTGTGTGTGTACATAGATTTATTTATTATTTTATTAACAGTTTCTTACATAGGCCCTCATTCCGAGATGGTCGTAGCTGTGCTAAATTTAGCACAGCTACGATCATTCACACTGACATGCGGGGGGACGCCCAGCATAGGGCTAGTCCGCCCCGCATGTCAATGCCGGCCCCCCCTGCAGAAGTGCAAAGGCATCGCACAGCGGCGATGCCTTTGCACTTCAAGAGTAGCTCCCGACCAGAGCAGCTTTTGCGTGCTGGCTGGGAGCTACTCGTCGCTCCCCGGCCCGCAGCGGCTGCATTTGACATCACACAGCCGCTGCAGCTCGCACAGTCCGGCCACACCTGCGTTGGCCGGACTGCGCCCACGAAATGGCGGGCAAACGCTGTCGTTCCGCGGCCTCCCGCCCAGCGACCACCTCTGCCGGTAAATCAGGCAGAGGCAATCGCAGCCCAGTTACGGCCTTCGGCTGTCTGGCATGCGCCGGCGCACTATGGTGCCCGCGCATGCGCAGTGGGTACCCGTTCGCTCTGCTGCGATGAAAAGCAGCGAGCGAACGGGTCTGAATGACCCCCATAGTGCAAAAAATTCCGTTGCACTTTACAACTGGACGCAATAATAAGACAAAATGGGTAATAACAAACAGTCAGAGGTAGGAAAGCCCTGCTCGCAAGCTTACGATCTATGGGGAAATAGGCATTGATACAAAAGGATAGGGGCTATCTATAGCATAGTTGTCCACCAGACACCAGATTGCAAAGGTGGATCCCTTCTTAGGAAAACAAGGCCTATGCTGAGAGCAGTAGGACTATTCCCACACCCTGGACGTGTAGGTTAATCAGTGGAAACAATTGGTAACTCTTTCATTTTTAGCTGGCACATTACAGTTCTCAGCATGTCCAGGCTGAATATAAGTGGTTGGGCATGCTGGCACTTGAAGTACTACAAGCTCCAGCAGACCAGTGGCAAATCAGGCTCACTGTGACCTATAGTGTGCTAAAGAAAAATTAAGCAGAAACAATTTATTGCTCACCTACAGTAAGTTCCGTGGCCCACGTCAGCAGTGCCAGATTTCCCAGGAAAAAAGGGGGAACTAGAAGTCCTTGCAGCAAGCAAACAGTATTTCTCTTACGTCCTAGAGGATGCTGGGGTCCATATTAGTACCATGGGGTATAGACGGGTCCACCAGGAGCCATTGGCACTTTAAGAGTTTAACAGCGTGGGCTGGCTCCTCCCTCTATGCCCCTCCTACCAGACTCAGTTTAGAAAATGTGCCCGGAGGAGCCGGTCATAGCTAGGGGAGCTCTACAGAGCTTTCTTAGTAAAAGTTTATCTTAGCGTTTTTATTTTACAGGGAGGCTGCTGGCAACAGCCTCCCTGCATCGAGGAACTGAGGGGGGGAGCAGTGTCCGCCCTGCGGGGTCTGAGCCACTGTCTCCGCTGACTGGACACTGAGCTCCAGAGGGGATAGATCGCTCCCCGCCGCAGGGGAACGCTCACCCCAGCAGCATGCCACCACCCCCTTTGCAGAGCTGAAGTGTGGCGAGTGAGTCACCGCCCCCCCATAACAAGCGGGGGGTCGGTGTGAAGACGGCGGCTACAGGGTAGGAGCGCAGTATTAACTGCGCTCCTGGACGGCTCAGCGGTACCTAGGTGCGGCGCTGTGAGGGGCGCCCTGAGCCAGTGCCTTACCCTACACTGACCAAATCCAGCCTGTAGGGGTCTGCGGATCTCAACCAGCACACAAAACCTCAGGCCAGTATAATCTATGAAGAGCGGGAAGACAGCGCCATTAAGGGGACAGAGCTTCTCCTCAGAGCGGACCCAGCAGCGTTTCAGCGCCATTTTCCTTCCTGCAGTCGGATGCAAGTGAAAGAATAATCCCTCCAGTGCAACTCCAGCTATCTGTACGGTACCAGGGGGCTGTGTAAGACTGTGTTACCTATTAAGGGACACAGTCAGCACTGGTTTAGGATCTCCCTATACCTGTAATAGCGCTGTGTGTGGGTTGGCTCCAATCTCTGTGTCTCTCTGCCATTCTTGGGGGGGGAGGGGGGGACTCTGTCTGCCCTGTACCCTGTGTGTATGTGGGGCGAGTGGGGTGTATCAGCAAACATATCTAGAGACTCTGTTTCATATGCTGCAGAGAATTTATCTTCTCAGGAAGATCCCATCTCATGTAATCAGGATTGCACTGTTGTAGTGTTCAAAATAGGGGTAACATAGTAACATAGTATCTGAGGTTGATAAAATAAGAATTTACTTACCGATAATTCTATTTCTCATAGTCCGTAGTGGATGCTGGGGACTCCGTAAGGACCATGGGGAATAGCGGCTCCGCAGGAGACTGGGCACAAAGTAAAAAGCTTTAGGACTACCTGGTGTGCACTGGCTCCTCCCCCTATGACCCTCCTCCAAGCCTCAGTTAGGATAATGTGCCCGGACGAGCGTACACTATAAGGAAGGATTTTGAATCCCGGGTAAGACTCAAACCAGCCACACCAATCACACCGTACAACTTGTGATCTGAACCCAGTTAACAGCATGATAACAAAGGAGCCTCTGAAAAGATGGCTCACAACAATAATAACCCGATTTTTGTAACAATAACTATGTACAAGTATTGCAGACAATCCGCACTTGGGATGGGCGCCCAGCATCCACTACGGACTATGAGAAATAGAATTATCGGTAAGTAAATTCTTATTTTCTCTAACGTCCTAAGTGGATGCTGGGGACTCCGTAAGGACCATGGGGATTATACCAAAGCTCCCAAACGGGCGGGAGAGTGCGGATGACTCTGCAGCACCGAATGAGAGAACTCCAGGTCCTCCTCAGCCAGGGTATCAAATTTGTAGAATTTAGCAAACGTGTTTGCCCCTGACCAAGTAGCTGCTCGGCAAAGTTGTAAAGCCGAGACCCCTCGGGCAGCCGCCCAAGATGAGCCCACTTTCCGTGTGGAATGGGCTTTTACAGATTTTGGCTGTGGCAGGCCTGCCACAGAATGTGCAAGCTGAATTGTACTACAAATCCAACGAGCAATCATCTGCTTAGAAGCAGGAGCACCCAGCTTGTTGGGTGCATACAGGATAAACAGCGAATCAGATTTCCTGACTCCAGCCGTCCTGGAAACATATATTTTCAGGGCCCTGACTACGTCTAGCAACTTGGAATCCTCCAAGTCCCTAGTAGCTGCAGGCACCACAATAGGCTGGTTTAAGTGAAATGCTGAAACCACCTTAGGAAGAAATTGAGGCCGAGTCCTCAATTCTGCCCTATCCGTATGAAAAATTAGGTAAGGGCTTTTATAGGATAAAGCCGCCAATTCTGATACACGCCTGGCTGAAGCAAGGGCTAACATCATTACCACTTTCCATGTGAGATATTTTAAGTCCACAGTGGTGAGTGGTTCAAACCAATGTGATTTTAGGAATCCCAAAACTACATTGAGATCCCAAGGTGCCACTGGAGGCACAAAAGGAGGCTGTATATGCAGTACCCCCTTGACAAACGTCTGAACTTCAGGAACTGAAGCTAGTTCTTTTTGGAAGAATATTGACAGGGCCGAAATTTGAACCTTAATGGACCCTAATTTTAGGCCCATAGACAGTCCTGTTTGCAGGAAATGCAGGAAACCTCCCAGTTGAAATTCCTCTGTAGGGGCCTTCCTGGCCTCACACCACGCAACATATTTATGCCAAATACGGTGATAATGTTGCACAGTTACATCCTTCCTGGCTTTGATCAGGGTAGGGATGACTTCATCCGGAATGCCTTTTTCCTTCAGGATCCGGCGTTCAACCGCCATGCCGTCAAACGCAGCCGCGGTAAGTCTTGAAACAGACATGGTCCCTGCTGGAGCAGGTCCTTTCTTAGAGGTAGAGGCCACGGGTCTTCCGTGAGCATCTCTTGAAGTTCCGGGTACCAAGTCCTTCTTGGCCAATCCGGAGCCACGAGTATAGTCTTTACTCCTCTCCTTCTTATGATTCTCAATACCTTGGGCATGAGAGGTAGAGGAGGGAACACATACACTGATCGGTACACCCACGGTGTTACCAGAGCGTCCACAGCTATTGCCTGAGGGTCCCTTGACCTGGCGCAATATCTGTCCAGTTTTTTGTTGAGGCGGGACGCCATCATGTCCACCTTTGGTTTTTCCCAACGGTTCACAATCATGTGGAAGACTTCTGGGTGAAGTCCCCACTCCCCCGGGTGGAGATCGTGTCTGCTGAGGAAGTCTGCTTCCCAGTTGTCCACTCCCGGAATGAACACTGCTGACAGTGCTATCACATGATTTTCCGCCCAGCGAAGAATCCTTGCAACTTCCGTCATTGCCCTCCTGCTTCTTGTGCCGCCCTGTCTGTTTACGTGGGCGACTGCCGTGATGTTGTCCGACTGGATCAACACCGACTGACCCTGAAGCAGAGGCCTTGCCTGACTTAGGGCATTGTAAATGGCCCTTAGTTCCAGGATATTTATGTGAAGTGACGTTTCCATGCTTGACCACAAGCCCTGGAAATTTCTTCCCTGTGTGACTGCTCCCCAGCCTCTCAGGCTGGCATCCGTGGTCACCAGGACCCAATCCTGAATGCCGAATCTGCGGCCCTCTAGGAGATGAGCACTCTGTAACCACCACAGGAGAGACACCCTTGTCCTTGGAGACAGGGTTATCCGCTGATGCATTTGAAGATGCGATCCGGACCATTTGTCCAGCAGATCCCACTGAAAAGTTCTTGCGTGGAATCTGCCGAATGGAATCGCTTCGTAAGAAGCCACCATCTTTCCCAGGACCTTTGTGCATTGATGCACTGACACCTGGCCTGGTCTTAGGAGGTTCCTGACTAGGTCGGATAACTCCCTGGCTTTCCCCTCCGGGAGAAACACCTTTTTCTGTACTGTGTCCAGAATCATCCCTAGGAACAGCAGACGTGTCGTCGGAATCAGCTGCGATTTTGGAATATTTAGAATCCAACCGTGCTGTCGTAGTACTATTTGAGATAGTGCTACTCCGACCTCTAACTGTTCTCTGGACCTTGCCCTTATCAGGAGATCGTCCAAGTAAGGTATAATTAAGACGCCTTTTCTTCGAAGAAGAATCATCATTTCGGCCATTACCTTGGTAAAGACCCGGGGTGCCGTGGACAATCCAAACGGCAGCGTCTGAAACTGATAATGACAGTTCTGTACCACAAACCTGAGGTACCCTTGGTGAGAAGGGCAAATTGGGACATGGAGGTAAGCATCCTTGATGTCCAGAGACACCATATAGTCCCCTTCTTCCAGGTTCGCTATCACTGCTCTGAGTGACTCCATCTTGAACTTGAACCTTCTTATGTAAGTGTTCAAGGATTTCAGATTTAAAATGGGTCTCACCGAGCCGTCCGGCTTCGGTACCACTAACAGCGTGGAATAATACCCCTTTCCCTGTTGTAGGAGGGGTACCTTGATTATCACCTGCTGGGAATACAGCTTGTGAATGGCTTCCAATATCGCCTCCCTGTCGGGGGGAGACGTTGGTAAAGCAGACTTCAGGAACCGGCGAGGGGGAGACGTCTCGAATTCCAATTTGTACCCCTGAGATACTACCTGCAGGATCCAGGGGTCCACTTGCGAGTGAGCCCACTGCGTGCTGAAAATCTTGAGACGGGCCCCCACCGTGCCTGAGTCCGCTTGTAAGGCCCCAGCGTCATGCTGAGGACTTGGCAGAAGCGGGGGAGGGCTTCTGTTCGTGGGAAGAGGCTGTCTGCTGCAGTCTTTTTCCCCTTCCTCTGGCCCGGGGCAGATATGAGTGGCCTTTTGCCCGCTTGCCCTTATGGGGACGAAAGGACTGAGCCTGAAAAGACGGTATCTTTTTCTGCTGCGAGGTGACTTGGGGTAGAAAGGTGGATTTCCCGGCCGTTGCCGTGGTCACCAAGTCCGATAGACCGACCCCAAATAACTCCTCCCCTTTATACGGCAATACTTCCATGTGCCGTTTGGAATCCGCATCCCCTGACCACTGTCGCGTCCATAATCCTCTTCTGGCAGAAATGGACATCGCACTTACTCTTGATGCCAGAGTGCAAATATCCCTCTGTGCATCTCGCATATATAGAAACGCATCTTTTAAACGCACTATAGTCAATAATATATCATCCCTGTCCAGGGTATCAATATTTTCAGTCAGGGAATCCGACCAAGCCACCCCAGCACTGCACATCCAGGCTGAGGCGATTGCTGGTCGCAGTATAATACCAGTATGTGTGTATATACTTTTTAGGACATTTTCCAGCTTCCTATCAGCTGGTTCCTTGAGGGCGGCCGTATCAGGAGACGGTAACGCCACTTGTTTTGATAAGCGTGTGAGCGCCTTATCCACCCTAGGGGGTGTTTCCCAGCGCGCCCTAACCTCTGGCGGGAAAGGGTATAATGCCAATAATTTTTTAGAAATTAGCAGTTTTTTATCGGGGGAAACCCACGCTTCATCACACACCTCATTTAATTCATCTGATTCAGGAAAAACTACGGGTAGTTTTTTCACACCCCACAGAATACCCTTTTTTGTGGTACTTGTAGTATCAGAAATGTTCAAAACCTCCTTCATTGCCGTGATCATGTAACGTGTAGCCCTACTGGAAAATACGTTTGTTTCTTCACCGTCGACACTGGAGTCAGTGTCCGTGTCTGTGTCTGTATCGACCTGATGTAACGGGCGCTTTAGAGCCCCTGACGGTGTTTGAGACGCCTGTACAGGTATTAACTGATTATCCGGCTGTCTCATGTCGTCAACAGACTTTTGTAAAGTGCTGACACTATCACGTAATTCTTTCCATAAGATCATCCAGTCAGGTGTCGACTCCCTAGAGGGTGACATCACTAACACAGGCAATTGCTCCGCCTCCACACCATTTTCCTCCTCATACATGTCGACACAACGTACCGACACACCGCACACACACAGGGAATGCTCTGATAGAGGACAGGACCCCACTAGCCCTTTGGGGAGACAGAGGGAGAGTTTGCCAGCACACACCAGAGCGCTATATATATACAGGGATAACCTTATATAAGTGTTTTTCCCTAATATAGCTGCTGTATATCTTTATATGCCAATTTTATGCCCCCCCCCTCTCTTGTTTTACCCTGTTTCTGTAGTGCAGGACTGCAGGGGAGAGTCAGGGAGCCTTCCTCCAACGGAGCTGTGAGGAAAAAATGGCGCCAGTGTGCTGAGGAGATAGGCTCCGCCCCCTTTGCGGCGGCCTTTCTCCCGCTTTTTTATTGTAATTTAGGCAGAGGTTAAATACATCCATATAGCCCAGGAGCTATATGTGATGTATTTTTAGCCATAAAAAAAGGTATTTCTATTGCGTCTCAGGGCGCCCCCCCCAGCGCCCTGCACCCTCAGTGACCGGAGTGTGAAGTGTGCTGAGAGCAATGGCGCACAGCTGCGGTGCTGTGCGCTACCTTAGTGAAGACAGGACGTCTTCTGCCGCCGATTTTCCGGACTCTTCAGTCTTCTGGCTCTGTAACGGGGACGGCGGCGCGGCTCCGGGACCCATCCATGGCTGGGCCTGTGATCGTCCCTCTGGAGCTAATGTCCAGTAGCCTAAGAAGCCCAATCCACTCTGCACGCAGGTGAGTTCGCTTCTTCTCCCCTTAGTCCCTCGATGCAGTGAGCCTGTTGCCAGCAGGTCTCACTGAAAGTAAAAAACCTACTTTAAACTTTTTCTCTAAGCAGCTCAGGAGAGCCACCTAGATTGCACCCTTCTCGTTCGGGCACAAAATCTTAACTGAGGCTTGGAGGAGGGTCATAGGGGGAGGAGCCAGTGCACACCAGGTAGTCCTAAAGCTTTTTACTTTGTGCCCAGTCTCCTGCGGAGCCGCTATTCCCCATGGTCCTTACGGAGTCCCCAGCATCCACTTAGGACGTTAGAGAAAAGACAATTGTCCATCGAGTTCAACTTATTTGTGGTCTCCTATGCATGATGATTTGACTAAAATTTCTGACTGATGCTGCTGTCAGCCATTGCATTTTATCCCTATTTATAGTAACTATAATGCATGACTATGCACCATACCCCTGGATATCCTTATCCATTAGGAATTTATCTAACCCATTCTTAAAGGTGTTGACAGATTTCGCCATTACAACTCCCTCAGGCAGGGAATTCCAAACACGTATTGTCCTTACCGTGAAAAAGCCTTTACGCCGTATTGTGCGGAATTTCCTCTCCTCTAACCTGAGCGAGTGTCCACGAGTCCTCTGTGTTGATCTAACCAAAAACAGGTCCCGCGCAAGCTCTGTGTATTGTCCCCTTATATATTTGTAGATGTTGATCATATCCCCTCTTAGTCTCCGCTTTTCCAATGTAAACATGCCTAGTCTTTCAAGCCTTTCCATGTATTCCATCGTCTCCATGCCCTTAATTAGTTTGGTCGCCCTCCTCTGTACCTTTTCTAGCTCCAGGATATCCTTTTTGTAGTACGGTGCCCAGAATTGTACACAGTATTCAAGGTGTGGCCTCACTAGTGATTTATATAACGGGAGTATAATACTCTCGTCCCTAGCATCAATACCCCGTTTTATGCATGCTAATATCTTATTAGCCTTCTTTGCTGCAGTCCTACTTTGGGTACTACTGCTTAGCTTGCTATCTATGAGGACACCTAAGTCCTTTTCCAGTACAGAATCCCCTAATTTTACCCCATTTAGTAGGTAGGTGTAATTTTTGTTCTTGTTACCACAGTGCATTACCTTACACTTGTCTGTGTTGAAGCGCATTCTCCATTTGGCTGCCCATGCTTCTAATTTAACTAAGTCGTTCTGAAGAGACTCGGCATCCTCCTCTGTATTTATAGCCTTACACAATTTGGTATCATCTGCAAAAATTGACACCATGGTCTCTAGACCTTCTGTTAGGTCGTTAATGAAAATATTGAACAATAGCGGTCCTAATACTGAGCCTTGCGGCACACCACTTAGCACTTCAGTCCAAGTTGAAAAAGATCCATTAACCACAACGCGCTGCTCCCTATTATCTAACCAGTTTTTGACCCCAGTGCATATTGTGCTTCCTCGCCCTGATTCTTGTAGCTTGTAGATAAGTCTCATGTGTGGTACAGTATTGGACGCTTTGGCAAAGTCTAAAAAGATTACATCCACGTCTTTACCCTGATCTAGGTTTGCGCTTACTGTTTCATAAAAGCCAAGTAAGTTGGTTTGACAGGATCTGTCCTTCATAAACCAATGTTGATTCCTTTTAATGACCTTATTGACTTCAAGGAACTTCTGAATACTATCTCTTAGAATACCTTCCAATACTTTCCCCACTATAGATGTAAGACTAACTGGTCTATAATTACCTGGTTCAGCTTTACTTCCCTTTTTGAATATAGGCACTACTTCCGCTATACGCCAGTCTTTGGGAACCATACCTGATATAACTGAATCCTTAAAGATCAAAGATAGCGGTTTTGCCAGTTCAGAGTGAAGCTCCATTAGAACCCTTGGGTGAATACCATCGGGCCCTGGTGATTTATTAATCTTTAAATGTTTTAATCGGTCACAGACTACTTCCTCGCTTAAATAAGTACCTATCAGTGGGATATTCTCATTATTGAGATTGTGTGTCAGTCCCTGAATTGGGTCCTCTCTAGTGAATACTGTTGAAAAAAACTCATTTAGTGTGTCCGCTATGTCATTATCATTTTTGCTTAAGACTCCCAACTTGTCTTTTAAAGGGCCTATACTCTCCTTCTTTAATCTCTTGCTATTAATGTATTTAACAAATTTTTTGGGATTCGCTTTGCTTTCCTTTGCTACTAGTTTTTCAGTTTCTACTTTAGCAGCTCTTATTTCCTTTTTGCAAATTTTGTTACATTCCTTATAGTGCTGAAATGACTCTGCTTCCCCGTCAGATTTGTATTTTTTAAATGCTCGCCTTTTCTTGCCCATAAGTTCCTTAATCTTTTTGTTAAGCCACATCGGTTTATGATTTTTATTCCTTTTTTTTGCTGCTCATAGGAATAAATTTGAGTGTATTTTTAGCTAGCAGGAATTTTAGTACCTCCCATTTCTCCGTAGTATTTTTTTCCTAAAAACAAACCTTCCCATTCAATATCCCTGAAAAATACCCTCATCTTTTCAAAATTTGCTTTGCTAAAGTTTAGAGTCCTAGTTGAGCCAGTATAGGGCTGTTTATGGAAACTGATATTGAATGTGACCATATTGTGGTCGCTGTTTCCTATGGGTTCCCCTACTATAATACAAGATACCAAATCCCCATTGTTTGTTAATACCAGGTCTAAGATTGCATTGTACCTAGTTGGTTCCTCAATTAGTTGGACTAAGTAGTTATCATTAAGTGTGTTTAAAAACATATTGCCCCTAGGGGGGAGAGGAATTCTGTTCATAGGAAAAAATGATACCATACCTAAAAAGGTGGTATTAGAAGACCCCTATTATTTATTGGTACAAAATTGCTGAATTCAACTATGGGGGTGCGACCACAGATCATATATGGTATAAGCACAAACAAAGAAAGTGATCTGTTTAATGGTGCACTTGGATTTAAAATATAACGTTTATTGATATCCTAAAAAGTGGATAATATATCACACTTGACAAAGAAACATTTATGCGAAATATTGTTAAAAACATGTATAATCGTGAAAAGACGAAGACAATGTGAAACTTTAAAGAGAAAGATGAATAAAGAGATAGAGTTTTAAAAAAGCCTTAGTGCCTTTATTGTGTCTACTTATTGTGTGCATAAATGTATAATTTATTGGTAACTGTTAAATATTGATTCAGTCTGTGTTACTCTGCATGGAGAAAGGTTCGCAACCTATGTTGCTATTCGAGCTCAGCTATGATTCTTGGCAGTCAGCCTTGTTAAGTGTTGAAAAATATTTAATACAATAAACAATAACACTGCTGGTGACAGAGCCTAAACTAGGATTTCTGTCACCCGGGGCAAGGCAGTAATTCGTCACCCCCTCCCCCCCCCTCCTCCCCCCCCCAAAAAAAAAGGGTAAAAAAGTTAAATAAAATAATACAAAATAAAAACAAAATATATGACTTATAAAAGAAATCCTTCAGAGTACGAAGAAGGTTTAAAAGTTCGAAACGGTAGTACTGTACAGTGTGCTGTTTCTTATATAAGTCCGATGAGTGCCGCCTCGATCGCTATATTTACCTAAACTCTATGGAGGAGGGCACCGGGGCCCGCTGCTTGGTGATACTGTGAGTGCCGGGAAACGCTGCAGCTATATATATAGTCCTTGGTGTCCAGCACAGCTAAACAATAGTAGCAATGGCCCAGGTGCCCTCTGTACTAAATAGTATATTGTCAGGTGTCACATCATATAAGCCAATGTTACGAGGCCCATAGCCCAAAGGGGCAAAGGAGAGGCTACGGGGCCAGGAACATTGCTTGTTTGATGTGACACCTGACAATATACTTGTAACACTTCAAAAGACCTGCCTGAGTGCCGAAATATTTATATATCTATATTTCTATGTGTATAATATATATTTATATATATATTAAAAGTAACATATTTTTTTCTAGACAGGTAGGACACTAGGCTGAGGTCCTACGTACGTTTCGCATATTAGCTTTATCGAAAAAATGTGTTACTTTTAATTCCAATATCTGTAAAGCTTAGCTATATGTATTAACAACAGGAGAATCGGTGGTTAGCCTCTCTTAGGGGGACTATTTCTCAGATTTCTGAGAGTGTTGCAAGAACTGAGCATGCAACTCAGGTATTGCAATCCTCTATGGTTGTATGATCCGATATTGCTCCCTCGGGGTCCCCTGTGGTTCATTCTCACAAACGTGCACTTGCCAAGATTATGCAGGAGGACACGGACACCGATTCTGACACTGCAGACGGTGACGGGGATGTGTCGAGGGGGATGGCATCACTTGCTAAGGGGGTGCAGTTGATGATTGAGGCCGAACGGGATGTGTTGCATATTTCTGACACACCTACTGAGCAGGTAGAGGAGGCCGTTTTCACAGACAGTAAGAAGGCCCCTCTCACCTTCCCAGCATCTAAGGAATTAAATGCTATATTTGAAAAGGCCTCGGAAAATCCGGAGAAAAAAATCCAGATCCCTAAGAGGGTCTGGGTTGCTTTTCCATTCCCAGAGGATGATAGAAAAAAATGGGAGTCTCCACCTATAGTTGACGCCTCTGTCTCCAGGCTGTCAAAAGTGGTTTTACCAGTCCCGGGATCTACCGCATTGAAGGACCTGGCAGATCGCAAGGTAGATGCTACGCTCAAATCCATATAAACAGCTTCAGGGGCTATTCTGCGGCCTACTATTGCCTGTGCATGGATTTCTAATGCTATAGCCAGGTGGTCAATCACTCTGTAGGAGGACTTGACTACGATGGATAAAGGTGACGTTGATTTATTTTTACGTAACATTCAGAATTCTGCAGGGTTCCTGTTAGATTCCGTGAAGGACCTCGGTTCCATGGCTGCGGGGATCTCTTCCATGTCCATCTTGGCTCGCAGGGGTCTCTGGCTGCACTAATGGTCAGCAGACGCGGAATCCAGGAAAAGTGTGGAGGGCCTACCATATACAGGTCAGGCTTTGTTTGGGCAGGCGCTGGATGCGTGGATTGCCACGGCTACCGCGGGTAAGTCTCCTTTTCTCCCCTCAGCTGCACCGGCTATGAAGAAGCCTTTTACACCAGCCACGTCACTGTCCTTTCGGCTCGCGAGGCCTAGAAAGAACAAGCCTTCTCACACCTTCAGAGGTGGTCGTGCTAAAGGAAAAAAGCCTGCTCCCGCAGGTTCCCAAGACCAGAAGCCTGCTTCTGGTGCCTCAAAGTCCTCCGCATGACGGTGGACCGCACAGCCTTGTGGAAGGTCAGGTGGGAGCAAGACTCCGGCATTTCAGCCACGTCTGGGTGTCGTCTGGCCTGGACCCTTGGATACAGGATATAGTGTCCAGGGGGTACAGACTGGAGTTTCAAACTCTCCCACCTCATCGTTTCTTCAAATCAGGCTTGCTGGCTTTGCCGGCAGACAGAGCAATTCTTCTGGAAGCCATCCGAAAATTGGTAGTGTCCGAGGTCATTGTTCCAGTTCCGCTTCATCAGTGGAACAAAGGTTACTATTCAAACCTTTTTGTGGTTGTACTCAAGCCGGAAGTTTCGGTACGGCCAATTCTGAACTTAAAGTCTTTGAACCCTTATCTCAGGGAGTTCAAGTTCAAGATGGAGTCTCTGAGAGCTGTCATCTCAGGACTGACGGAGGGGGAATTCCTGGTGTCCCTGGACATCAAGGATGCGTACCTCCACATTCCCATTTGGTCGCCGCATCAGGCATATCTCAGGTTTGCACTGTTAGACGATCACTATCAGTTTCAGGCACTGCCGTTCGGTCTCTCCACGGCTCTGAGGGTCTTCACCAAGGTGATGGCAGAGATGATGGCTCTCCTCTGCAATCAGGGGGTGAACATAATTCAGTATCTGGATGCTCTCCTGATCAAGGCGTCATCCAGGGAGAAGTTGTTAAGATCCATTGCTCTCACAACACATCTGCTCAAGGAGCACGGTTGGATCCTGAACCTTCCAAAGTTTCATCTGGAGCCGACAAGTAGGCTGTCTTTCCTCGGGATGATCCAAGACACGGATGTATAGAGGGTGTTTCTACCGGTGGAGAAAGCATTGGTGATTCAAACAATGGTCCGGGATATCTTGAAGCCTTCCCGTGTATCGGTTCATCAGTGCATCTGCCTTCTGGGGAAGATGGTTGCCTCTTATGAGGCTCTGCAGTACGGAAGGTTTCATGCTCGATCCTTTCAGCTGGATCTCTTGGACCAGTGGTCGGGATATCACCTACATATGCACCAGAGGATACGTCTGTCACCAAAAGCCAGGATTTCGCTCCTGTGGTGGCTACAACTACCACACCTTCTGGAAGGCCAAAGGTTCGGAGTTCAGGACTGGATCCTTCTAACCACTGATGCAAGTCTAAGAGGTTGTGGAGCAGTCGCTCAGGGGGAAACCTTCCAAGGAAGGTGGTCGAATCAAGAATCAACCAATTAACATCCTGGAGCTAAGGGCCATGTACAACGGCCTTCTTCAAGCAGCACACCTTCTACAGGGTCGAGCTGTTCAGGTGCAGTCGGACAACGTGACCACAGTGGCCTACATAAACCGACAAGGCGGAACGAAGAACAGGGCTGCAATGTCAGAGGTGTCAAGAATCCTATCTGGGCAGAAAGGCACACAGTGGCGATGTCAGCAATCTTCATTCCAGGAGTAGACAACTGGGAAGCAGACTTTCTCAGCAGACACGATCTCCATCCAAGAGAGTGGGGCCTCCATCCGGAGGTGTTCGAGGAGGTAACCGGTTGGCGGGGGGGTTACTCACATAGCAGTGCCGTAACTAGACATTTTAGCGCTATGTGCGAGAGACGGCATCGGCGCCCCCCCTTAACGTAAACCGGCGTCAGTGTACGCCGTAGGCGTGAGCAAAAAATATAGGGGCGTGGCTTCACGGGAAAGGGGTGTGGCCACAAAATAATACCAATTCATAATGGTGCACAGTAGTCTCCATTATTCAAATTACGCTGCACAGTAGCGCCACTACACCAGGTAGAGCCCTTTTTTACACATTACGGCAGACAGCGTCCCCTTTTTAAACATTACGGCAGACAGCGTCCTCTTTTTACACATTACGGCAGACAGCATCCCCTTTTTACACATTACGGCAGACAGCGCCTCCTTTTAACACATTACGGCAGACAGCGTCCCTTTTTACACATTACGGCAGACAGCGTCCCCTTTTTACACATTACAGCAGACAGCGTTCACCTTTTACACGTTACGGCAGACAGCGTCCCCTTTTACATATTACGGCAGACGGAGTCCACCTTTTACACGTTACGGCAGTCAGAGTCCACCTTTTACATGTTACGGCAGAATAGGTCCCCCTTTTACACATTATGGCAGGTAGAGTCCCCCTTAAACCCCCCCGCCCCCTACCCTTAGAGTGTAGTGTAGAGTAGTGAAGTGTACTGTAGTGTAGTGTACTGTAGTGAAGTGTAGTGTAATATAGTGTAGTGAAGTATAGTGTAATATAATGTAGTGAAGTGTAGTGTAATATAGTGTAGTGTAGTGTCTGTGTAGGCACTTACGTGCTGTTGCCGGCTCGTGACTCCTCCTGTCCACTTCACAGGCAGCAAAGAACTCAGTCGCAGCGCTGCCGGGACCTAGGGCAGAGGTCAGAGCCGGATTAAGGCGGGGGCCCAGGGGGTAGGTACCCCGGGCCCCCTTTCCAAAAGGGCCCCCTGCCGCCCACCGCAGATCCGATCTGATCTACGGTGCTGCGGTCCCTGCTCTCCGCTGTACGTACAGACAGAGTCGGCGCCGCATAGCACTACAGGACAGCTGAGCGACGGCTCAGCTGTGCAATAGCGTGTGAAACAGCAGCCTGCGCTCAGTCATTGGCTGGACGCGCAGGCTGCACAGCAGAGAGAAGAAGGAGGAGGGCTGATCCCAGGCGGCATGTGGAGCCCTGTGTCACAGCAGCCTGTCTGCAAACAGTAAGGCTGGCTTTTTATAAGATTTTTCTTCCCCCTGCTGCTAACATTAAAATGTAAATCTTAGGCTGTGGGTCACACACATATATATATATATATATATATATATGTATGTATATATATGCCTCCAAAGGCGGCACTCAAAGGTTCAAAAAAATGACACAAGTCGGCTGTTTTTAAGGCAACGTTTCAGCGCCGTTCAGCGCTTTTATCAAGCCAATTACAAAAGTGATTTACACATACCGATATTTAAGTGCTTCCACCACCATGCACCGTGCAAGCTTACATGTGGAAGGCACCGGGTGCAGTATGTGATTTATGTCAGCGGAGTGCCGGAGTTGGAGGAACATATGTATATATATGTATATATATGTATATATATACATATATATATATATATATATATATACATATGTATATATATATATATATATACACACACGTATATATAAATATATATACACTATATAGTGTGTGTGTATATATACTATATAGTGTGTGTGTGTGTGTGTGTGTGTGTGTGTGTATATGTATATATATATATATATATATATATATATAGCAGTGACTGATGGCGGCACTCTTTGGACTTAGGGGGTTCTTCGCTGCGGTGCGAACGGGTCGGAACTGCTCATGCGTGGCGTGCGCATTGCGCACGCGCGTCGTTGCCCGGCGACGGAGGCGCGCACAGCGAACAAAGAAGACGCAGCGCCGAAAGCAAGAAGATTGACATCGGAGAGGCTTTCCGGGGTGGATACTCACCATTGGATGCCGTTTTCGAGGAGTGGTCGTCCGAACGCAGGCATGTCCAGGCAAATGGAGGGCGGATGTCTGACGTCAAAGCTGGGAGGAACGTCGCTGGATCCGTCGCACAGGGTAAGTATAACCAGCCTTACTCCTCAGCAGCACAAAACTTTTTTAGCTCAGCAGGGCTGCACAAGCAAACGCAGCCCTGCTAAGCTAAAATACACTCCCCCATAGGCGTGGATTAGTTGATCGCACCAGCAGCAAAAAGTTGCTGGCTGCGATCAACTCGGAATGACCACCTTAATACAGAAAGAATCACACACGACTAACAAGTCCTTCTTAGTCGAACATTTTGGTGTTGCCACTTTTAAGTGGCAACACCGAAACGTTGGACTAAGAAGGAGTTGTTAGTCGTGTGATTCTTTCTGTATTAAGTCACTGCTGTACTATGGGTGTTCGTCACTCAGGAGAGCACCATGGCAAGTATTAAATGTACAATTGGAGTGCCGGCCTGCTTTCTCTCTGTATATATGTGTATATATACCTGTGATTATATAATTTATCTGCCTGCCTCTTTATTAGGGGCCCCACTGTCTGTAGTGCTCCGGGCCCCCATCGCCTTAATCCGGCTCTGGCAGAGGTGGCAGGCACTAAACAGCAATGCACAAATCAGCTTCGGGCACCCGGCGTCAGGGGAAGCGGCAGGACCGGCAGCAGGCACTAAACAGCAATGCACAAATCAGCTTCGGGCACCCGACGTCAGGGGAAGCGGCATGACAGGCAGCGGCAGCAGGCACTAAACAGCAATGCACAAATCAGTTTCGGGCACCCGGCGTCAGGGGAAGCAGTAGGGTGCCCGAAGCTGCCAACCGTAGTGCAGAAGAGCTTTGTTGAGCAGCGCAGTGCTCTCTATCTATAGGAGCTGCTGGCAGCACCAATCATCGTTGCGGGAATCAAGGAGACAGAAGCAGAGGTGTCTCCGTCTCCCTCAGGAGGGGTTTCTGAATACTCAGAAACCACCCCTGCGTGCAGGACAGCACGGTAGCGGCGGGAGGCAGGAGGCAATGAGAGTGGGCGGCGGGCAGCGGCCGTGCGGGTGGTACTGCAGATGGTGCGCCCACAGTGCAGTTGCGCTGTGTGCAATGCCCCTCTGGCACACACCTAGTTACGGCTCTGTCACAGACATCAACAAGAAGCTGCGGAGGTACTGTTCCAGGTCGAGAGACCCGCAGGCAGTGGCGGTGGACGCACTGGTAACACCGTGGGTGTTCACGTCAGTGTATGTGTTCCCTCCACTTCCTCTGATTCCAAAAGTTCTTCAACTTGTAAAAAGAACAAAGGTTCTGGCAATCCTCATTGCTCCGGACTGGCCAAGGAGGGCTTGGTACGCGGATCTGCTGGATCTTCTGCTGGAAGACCCATGGTCCTTACCTCTTCGGGAGGATCTGCTGCTGCAGGGACAGTTCGCTTATCAAGACTTACCACGGCTACGTTTGACAGCATGGTGGTTGAGCGCCAGATCTTAGCTCGGAAAGGTATCCCGAGCAAAGTGATTCCTACCCTGATACAGGCTAGGAAGGGGGTAACGTCTAAACATTACCATCGCATTTGGAAAAAATATGTCTTAGTGTGAAGCCAAGAAATTTCCTGTGGTGGAGTTTCAACTTGGATGTTTTCTCCTTTTCCTGTCAGCAGGTGTGGATATGGGCCTGAGAGTGGGCTCCATCAAGGTCCAGATCTCAGCTTTGTCCATTTTCTTCCAAAAACAATTGGCTGTCCTTTCTGAGGTTCAGACCTTTTTTCAAAGGGGTTCTGCACATCCAGCCTCCATTTGTCACGCCAACGGTACCCTGGGATCTTGATGTGGTATTACAGTTTCTGGAATCGGATTGGTTTGAGCCTCTATAGGAGGCTGAAATCAAATTTCTCACGTGGAAGGCGGTCACTTGGCTGGCCTTAGCTTCTGCTCGACGCGTGTCGGAATTGGGGGCTTTGTCCTGTAAAAGTCCCTATCTGATCTTCCATGAAGATAGGGCGGAACTCAGGACTCGTCCGTAGTTTCTGCCTAAGATTGTATCAGCCTTTCATATCAACCAACCTATTGTGGTGCCAGTGGCTACTGACTCCTCAATTGCTTTAAAGGCCTTGGATGTTGTGAGGGCTTTGAAGATCTATGTGAAGAGGACGGCTCATGATAGAAAATCTGACTCTGTTTTTCCTCTATGATCCCAAGAAAATTGGGTGTCCTGCTTCTAAGCAGTCGATTTCACACTGGATCAGGTTCACCATCCAGCATGCATATTCTATGGCAGGGTTGCCGTGTCCAAAATCTGTAAAGGCCCACTCTACTCGTAAGGTGGGCTCTTCCTGGGCGGCTGCCCGGGGTGTCTCGGCTTTACAGCTTTGCCGAGCTGCTACTTGGTCTGGGTCGAACACGTTTGCTAAGTTTTACAAGTTCAATACTTTGGCCGCTGATGACCTCAAGATTGGTCAAGCAGTTTTGCAGGAGCCTCCGCGCTCTCCCTCCCGTTCTGGGAGCTTTGGTACATCCCCATTGTATTATTATGGACCCCAGCATCCTCTAAGACAGGCTTTTTCAACCAGGCTCTTCTTAGAGGATCAGTCGTGCTCCGGCCATGACCTATGCCTTGAAAACGATGTGATATCATAGGTCACAGCTGCCGCGTCTCACCACCCATACGCATGCGCAGGAGTGCCGTTTTATTTCTCCTGTGGAAAAAATAGGATTTCAATAGGATTTATGTGGGGAGAACAAGAATTTATGGATTTATGGGGGAAACAATGGGAATAATTCATGTGGGGAGCAATAGGATTTATATGGGGAGAAATGTGATTGATTTATGTGTGGAGCAATAGGATTTACGTAGGGAGCAACATGATTTATGTGGGGAGCAATATGGATTGTTTTTTCTGTGTAGGCCAATGTATGTGTGGGTTTTTTTTTATTACTGTGAGGGCCAATATGTGTGTTTTGTTTTTTTCTGTGGGGAACTGATGGTGTGCCTTGGCAATTTTAAAATATTGTTTGGTGTGCCGCGAGTAAAAAAAAGGTTGAAAAATCACTGCTCTGAGATGTAAGAGAAAATAGGATTTTAATTACCTACCGGTAAATCCTTTTCTCGTAGTCCGTAGAGGATGCTGGGCCCCCGCCCAGCATTTCGTTTTCCTGCATTGATTTTATAGTTCAGTACTGCCTGGTTCCTAGGTAAATTCTGCGTTATTTACTGTTTCAGCTGTTGCTGAGTTTTCCGGCATGTTGGCCGGTTTTGCCTGTTGTGTGAGCTGGTATGAATCTCGCCACTATCTGTGTATTTCCTTCTCTCGAAGTATATCGTCTCCTCAGGCACAGTTTCTATACTGAGTCTGGTAGGAGGGGCATAGAGGGAGGAGCCAGCCCACACTATTAAACTCTTAAAGTGCCAATGGCTTCTGGTGGACCCGTCTATACCCCATGGTACTAATATGGACCCCAACATCCTCTACGGACTACGAGAAAAGGATTTACCGGTAGGTAATTAAAATACTATTATTATAGACATTACAGAAACTTGATGGGATGAATCTCATAATTGGACAGTCAATCTGGAGGGTTATACGCTGTTTAGGAGAGACAGATTAAATAAATGGGGTGGAGGGGTATGTGTTTACGTAACGCCGTTGTTAAAACCTGATATACAGGAAGATACTCATCAAGGGACTGTAAATACTGTTGATATGTTATGGGTAAAAATTGCATGTGGAGATAAGGGATCTAAAAACAGTATTAGGGCTACAATCCGCCTAGTATTAATTTGTCTGATGAGGAATTGTTACTGAAGCAAATCGAAAAATCTGCAGGATTAGGTGACGTAATAATGATGGGAGATTTTAACTATCCGGAGATTAATTGGACAAATGATTCATGTGATACTGCTAGGGGTAATAGGTTTTTAAACACACTAAATGATCAGTACTGTCGAAGTCAAAAATATTACATAGAGAGAACATACAGACTCCACACATTATGAGTCGCTATGCTTGCAAATACGCGCAGCGAGCACAGCAATATATGGTAACATACGCATTTACACAGACATGCCACAGAGATAGATTCTACACATATTTCATACAGCACATAATTATAACATATCAAGCGCCAGACATCATAATGTTTTAATTATATAATGGAGTAACGTCATGTATGTGTATTATTGGAGCAGAGCAAGATAGACATGTCGTGTTTAGTATTAAAGCAACCAGATTAATGTGTATATCAATTTGATGCCTGTTATTAAGTTGTAGCTCATTGCAACAAGTAGATATGATTAAATGTATGAAAGCTAAAGTCACTCTTATTAGAACAATGGATTTCCTAGAAGACAACATGCCTGACCAGTGGCTGTCTCCTGTGATTACACCATCAAGGCTGTTTGCATATGAACTGACCAGTGACTCATCATGAATGAGAAAGTTCCCTCCCCTAGACTAGATGTGTGCACTCCCCCAAACTACATAGTGTATTGCTGATCAGCCACTCGGAAGTTTCTGTTTTCCCCTGGGTCCTGAGCGAGATGGAGTGTTGGTAATATTTTGCTTCTGTTAGCTGGAGTTGAGACACAGCTAAAGATGGAGGACGGGGAGCGTAGAAAGCATTGAGGAAAATATGGTGATGTATTTGCTGGCTGTGGCTGTATTTTTAATTAAATTGTAGTCACTGCTTACTGTATAAATTGTAACCATGTAACTATATATATACTGTACATGTGATATATTGTATACATATCCTTTTAATATCAAATATATACATCAATGAGCTTTGGTACTCAGACAATGTGTGCATTAATGGTTTTCTCTTAAGGGATGTAGTGTTTTGCGATGTACAGCGCACTTTTATCATATATGGTAATAAGATGCGCCTGGCGTCTGCAGTATATATTAGAGCGGGCATTTTAAATATTTGTTAGAAAGCAATTTGGTATTTACAGTACTTCAACTAATCGAGGAACCAACTAGGGTGGTCATTCCAAGTTGATCGCTCGCTAGCAGTTTGTAGCAGCCGTGCAAACGCTATGCCGCCGCCCACTGGGAGTGTATTTTAGCTTAGCAGAAGTGGGAACGAAAGGATTGCAGAGCGGCTACAAAGTATTTTTGGGCTATTTTTCAGAGTAGCTCAAAACCTACTCAGCGCTTGCGATCACTTCAGACCATTCAGTTCCTGATTTGACGTCACAAACACACCCTGCATTCGCCCAGCCACGCCTGCATTTTTCCTAGCACACCTGCGTTTTTCAGAACACTCCCTGATAACGGTCAGTTGACACCCAGAAATGCCCACTTCATATCAATCACTCTGCGGTAGCCAGTGCGACTGAAAAGCATCGCTAGACCCTATATGAAACGACATCGTTCGTTGTAATAGTACGTCGTGCGTGCGCATTGCGCCACATACGCATGCGCAGAAGTGCCTTTTTTTGCCTCATCACTGCACAGCAAACGAATGCAGCTAGCGATCAACTCGGAATGATCACCTAGGTACAATGCAATCTTTGACTTAGTATTAACAGACAATGGGGAATTGGTATCAAATATAATAGTATGGGAGCCCATGGGAAACAGCGACCACAATATGGTCACATTCAATATCAGTTTTTATAAGCAGTCCTATATAGGCACAACTAGGACTCTAAACTTTAGCAAAGCCAACTTTGACATGATGAAGGAAGCTTTAAGGGACATTGAATGGGAAATTTTGTTTCAAGGTAAAAATACTACGGGGAAATGGGAGGTACTAAAAACGCTGCTTGATAATTATACTTGTGAATTTATTCCCATGGGCAGCAAAAAAAGGAGTAATATTTCTAAACCAATGTGGTTTAACAAAAAGATTACAGAATTAATGGGCATAAAGAGTCAAGTATCCAAAAAATATAAATCAGACGGGAAAGCGGAGTCATTCCAGTACTACAAAGATTGTAATAAAATATGCAAAACAGAAATAAGAACGGCTAAAATAGAAACTGAAAAGCTAGTAGCAAAGGAAAGTAAATCAAACCCCAAAATGTTTTTTTAAATACCTCAACAGCAAAAGATTAAAGAAAGAGAGTATAGGCCCTTTAAAGGACAAAGTGGGCGTCTTAATCAAAAACAATAATGACATAGCGGAGAAAAATTTGTTTTTCTCATCTGTATTCACAATAGAGAACCAAATGGCTGGATTAACACATAACCTCAACAATGATAATGTCCCACTACTACGTGCTTATTTAAGTGAGGAAGTAGTTTGTGACGGATTTAAAAAAAACGAGTTTTATGGTAAGAACTTACCTTTGTTAAAACTCATTCTGCGAGGTACACTGGGCTCCACAAGGAAAGACATAGGAGTGTAGAGTAGGATCTTGATCCGAGGCACCAACAGGCTCAAAAGCTTTGACTGTTCCCAGAATGCACAGCGCCGCCTCCTCTATAACCCCACCTGCACAGGAGCTCAGTTTTTAGTTAACCAGCCCAATGCAGTAGCTGGAAAAGAGACAACAACGGTTAGAAGCCACATACACCACACTTTCATGACAGGAGAAGTGTCAGCGGCTAATGCCATACCAACCCAAAGAAGCTAAGTGCGTCAGGGTGGATGCCTTGTGGAGCCCAGTGTACCTCGCACAAAGAGTTTTACCAAAGGTAAGTTCTTACCATAAAACTCGTTTTCTGCTACGGGGTACACTGGGCTCCACAAGGAAAGACATAGGGGATGTCCTAAAGCAGTTCCTTATGGGAGGAGACGCACTGTAGCGGGCACAAGAACCCAGCGTCCAAAGGAAGCATCCTGGGAAGCGGCAGTATCGAAGGCATAGAACGTTATGAACATGTTCACAGAGGACCACGTAGCCGCCTTGCACAATTGTTCAAGGGTCGCACCACGGCGGGCCGCCCAAGAAGGTCCAACAGACCGAGTAGAATGGGCCGCAATGTGAGCAGGATCTGATAGACCAGCCCTCACATAAGCATGTGCAATCACCATTCTAATCCATCTGGCCAAAGTATGCTTGTGAGCAGGCCAGCCCCGTTTGTGAAATCCAAACAACACAAAGAGAGAATCAGATTTCCTAATAGAAGCAGTTCTCTTCACATAGATACAGAGAGCCCGTACCACATCCAAAGACCGCTCTTTGGGAGACAGATCAGGAGAGACAAGGGCCGGAAACACAATCTCCTGATTAAGGTGGAACGAAGAAACCACCTTAGGCAAATAACGGGGGCGAGTCCTAAGAACCGCCCGGTCACGGTGAAATATCAGATATGGTGAACTACAAGACAAGGCACCCAAATCCGACACTCTTCTAGCTGAAGCAATAGCCAGCAGAAACACCACCTTAAGGGAAAGCCACTTAAGATCAGCTGAACCAAGAGGTTCAAACGGAGACACTTGTAATGCCTCCAAAACCACCGACAAGTCCCAAGGAGCCACAGGTGGGACATAGGGAGGTTGGATACGCAACACACCCTGAGTGAAGGTAAGCACATCAGGTAAGGTCGCAATCTTTCTCTGAAACCACACCGACAAGGCAGATATTTGACAAGGCCGAAACCTCCACGGCACCGCCAGCGCATCCACGAATACTGCTTGAGGATCCCTTGTCCTTGCTCCGAAGACCGGAACCTTGTGATTGTGTCGAGACGCCATCAGATCTACGTCTGGAAGGCCCCACTTTTCCACTAGGAGTTGAAACAGTTCTGGATGGAGGCCCTACTCGCCGGCATGTACGTTCTGACGACTGAGAAAGTCTGCTTCCCAATTCAGGACTCCCGGAATGAATATTGCCGATATGGCCGGTAGATGTCGTTCCGCCCAATGTAGAATCCGTGAGACTTCCTTCATTGCCAAACGGCTTCGAGTGCCGCCTTGATGATTTATGTAAGCCACTGTGGTGGCGTTGTCCAACTGTACTTGAACAGGACGGTTCTGAATTAAATGCTGGGCCAGGTTCAACGCATTGAAGACTGCCTGCAATTCCAGAATGTTGATCGAGAGGAGAGATTCCTCCTTGCTCCAGCACCGCTCCCCAACCTCTGAGACTGGCATCTGTCGTCAACAGGACCCAGTTGGATATCCAGAAGGGACGGTCCCTGCACAATCGTTGGTCCTGGAGCCACCAGTGCAGCGACAGACGGACCTCCGGAGTAAATGAGATCATGTGAGACCTGATCCGGTGAGGCAGGCCGTCCCACTTGGCTAGAATCAGCCTCTGGAGGGGGCAAGAATGAAATTGAGCATACTCCACCATGTCGAATGCTGATACCTTGAGGCCCAGCACCTGCATCGCCGAATGTATCGACACTTGCGGACGAGAAAGGAAGCAACGAATCCTGTCCTGAAGCTTCAGGACTTTCTCCTGAGACAAGAACAACCGCTGGTTGTGAGTGTCCAATAGCGCTCCCCGGTGCATCATGCTCTGAGCAGGGACCAGGGAGGATTTCTTCCAGTTGATGAGCCACCCGTGGGCTTGTAGAAACCGGACAGTCATATCCAGATGACGCAGGAGAATTTCTGGGGAATTTGCCAGGATTAACAAGTTGTCCAGATACGGCAGTATCGTGACCCCTTGATGGCGGAGTACCACCGTCATCACCGCCATGACTTTGGTGAAGACTCGCGGAGCCGTAGTTAAACCAAAAGGTAACGCCCGAAACTGGTAATGGAGGTTGCCAATCGCAAACCTCAGGTATTGCTGATGTGACACTGCTATAGGAATATGCAGGTAAGCATCCTGTATGTCCAGGGAGGAGGGTCTGTACCACCGAATGTAGAGTGTTTGCCTTTGCCTGGTCCAACAAAGGCAAGTCTGTCCGGCAAAATCGATGAGGGGGTCGGTTTTTGAAGGCTATGGCATAACCTCGAGTGACGACTTCCCGTACCCAGGCATCTGAAGTGGTCTTCAACCATTCCTGGGTATACCCTAGAAGCTGGTCCCCCACCCTGGGATCCCCCAGGGGGAGGCCCGCCCCGTCATGCGTCAGGCTTATCGGTCTTGGCATCTGGCTGACAGGCAGCCCAGGCTCTTTTGGGCTTCGGCTTACCAGGCTTGGAAGTGCGGGCCTGCTTGTTGTACGCCTGACCTTTTGCTTTACCTGAAGGACGAAAGGGGCGAAAGGAAGTACCTTTAGCCTTCGACACAGAAGGAGCGGTACTTGGCAGACAGGCAGTTTTGGCAGACTTTTTATAAGTCAAGGACGGGTTCAACTTCTTCAATTGAGCAGATAAATTATCCGCCCACGGCGGGTTAGCTGCGGGGACCACATACGGTTGCACCGGCATAGGAGGTCCCATAGGGGGTGTTAGTTTAGTAACTAGCATATGTAGAAGCGTGGAGAAAGTAGCCCATGGTGGGTCGTTATGTACCCCCATTGCCACATTCCCACTGGGGGGCAAGGAGCCCCCAGAACCAGAGCCCACAGCTGCTGTAGTCTCCTCATAGTGATCTGTGGCGTCAGCAATACCGGCAGTGTGTACAGCCCCAGAACCGTTACCGTCAGAAGCAGACATGATATAACTTGCAGTATCAGGTAACACAGTACAATTGGCAGCAGCACAATACCTCTTACCCAAACCCCTGCGCAGTGTAGTCAGCACAAGCAGAGATACAGGAGAGATATGGTGACTAAAATAACAGAGAAAAATACGTATTAGAGTATATCTTGTGAAAATCCTATATAATTATAAAACCTGACGCACCAAGCCCCCTCAGGTTAAAGAATATAGGGATAGCAAGTTGAGTGAGAGACACGAAATGGAAACCACTCAGCAAGCTAATGCACACACATATAGTCACAGTTAAACAACGCAGATGTTATTACTAACAATAATACTGCACTGGACCAGCTTATATAGCTATGTAGTCAATAGATATAACACTGCACAGTAAGAACTGGATGTATATCACAGAGTACTTGTACCAGAGAACCCTGACTAAATGCACTCTTTCTTAACTAACACTGTCTAATTTACATGTAGAATACTTAAGTGTCATGTAAAGTCACAGCGCTGACAACCAGGCGGCTTTACACAGGAGGATTTGCCCAAGCAGTCCCAGGAACAGTGTAGCTGAGAGAAATGGCGCCCAAACGCTGACAGGGAGTGAGGGAGAGACAGATATGCAGCTCCAGCGCGGGAACATTTGCTGGAAATGGCACCCTGGGGCTGGGGGAGGGGCTCCAGTTCTAAGCCCTATCCCCCTGCTGGCAAAACTACCGGATACTGTCGGCTACTAGTAAAACGGTTTTAAGGGAAAACCTGACCTGCACCCATGCCCTGGTGATCTATTGGGATCGCCTGTACTGCCACAGTGTCCACCGCCAGCGCGCACGGCCCGCCTCCCACTGACCGTGCCGGATCGCGATAAAGTACGGGTCCCACTCACCACCTCCCGAAGCGCGGCCACGCGATCGCGGAGAGCCCCCTTCATGTGTGCCTGACTTTAGAAGAAAACCGGAGCCTCCTGCTGTAGTTACCCGGCAACCAGGGCTCAGGAGTGTACAGCGCCGCTGGGGAGAGATGGAGCTGCAGCAGTGAATGTCACTAGACATGTACACACTGCTGCAACCCTTCAAGTATTCACTTTTCTTCTCAAAAAGCTCTTCTTAGGGCTGCCCAGAGCAGCCACTCTGTTATGTGCCTGCTATCTGCGGCACCAACTACAAAACTGAGCTCCTGTGCAGGGAGGCGGGGTTATAGAGGTGACGGCGCTGTGCATTCTGGGAACAGTCAAAGCTTTTGAGCCTGTTGGTGCCTCGGATCAAGATCCTACTCTACACCCCTATGTCTTTCCTTGTGGAGCCCAGTGTACCCCGCAGCAGAAATTAAGATTAACAAATCACCTGGTCCCAACGGAATTCACCCAAGGGTTGTCAAAGAGCTACACTCCGAATTAGCAAGACCCTATATTTGATTTTCATTGACTCACTTACATCAGGCATGGTTTCCAAAGATTGGCGTATAGCGGAAGTAGTGCCGATATTCAAAAAGGGAAATAAATCTGAACCGGGTAACTATAGACCAGTTAGTCTTACTGGTTTCTCATAGTGGGAAAAGTACTGGAAGGTATTTTAAGGGATAATATACAGAAGTTTCTAGAGGCCAATAAGGTTATTAATAGGAGCCAACATGGATCTGTGAAGGATAGATCATGTCAAACAAACTTATTAGGCTTTTATGAAACAGTTAGCGCAAACCTTGATCAGGGTAAGGTGGTGGATGTAATCTTTTTACACTTTGCTAAAGCTTTTGACACAGTACCGCATGTGAGACTTATCTATAAGTTACAAGAACTGGGGCTAGGGAGCACAATATGCACTTGGGTTAGTAACTGGTTAGATAATAGGGAGCAGCGAGATGTGGTAAATGGAATGTTTTCAAATTGGACTGAAATACTTAGTGGTGTGCCACAAGGGTCTGTACTTGGACCACTATTGTTCAATATTTTCATATATGATCTAGCAGTAGGTCTAGAGAGCATGGTGTCAATTTTCGCAGACGACACCAAACTGTGTAAGATTATAAATTCGGTTGGGGATGCAGAGTCATTTCAGAACGATTTATTTAAACTGGAAGCATGGGCAACAAAATGGAGAATGAGGTTCAATACAGACAAGTGTAAGGTAATGCACTTTAGTAGCAAGGAAATAAAAACCACCTACACATTAAATTGGGTAAAATTAGGGCATTCTGTACTGGAAAAAGACTTAGGTGTTCACATAGATAACAAACTTAACAGCAGTACCCAAAGTAGGATTGCAACAAAAAAGGCAAACAAGGGGGTATATTTACTAAGATTCGTAAATGTTGGGCTTTGGAGGGAGATTAAACACGAATTACATCGGTAGTGTGAATTTGCAACTTTTGGGGGTTTTTTTACATCTCATTTACTATGCTCTCGTATTCTGCATTTTCATTTTTTCCGATGCCGATGTCATTCGTAATGTCAGGCAGTGTTTTACGGGAGTGATTAGAAAAAAACACTGCCGGACTTAACACAATGAATCCCGGACGGATCTGTGAGATCCCTGCAGGGCTTCATTGTGTATATTCTGAGAAGTGAAGAAAGAGTTACAAATCCCCCAAAAAATTTGCATGGGGTCCCCCCTCCTAAGCATAACCAGCCTCGGGCTCTTTGAGGCGGTCCTGGATGTAAAATACAGAGAAAAAAAATGACTGGGGTTCCCCTATATTTAAACAACCAGCACCGGGCTCTGCACCTGGTCCTGGTGCAAAAAATAGGGGGAACAAAAACGTAGGGGTCCCCCGTATTTTTAACACCAGCATCGGGCTCCACTAGTCAGAGAGATAATGCCACAGCCAGGGGACACTTTTATATTGGTCCCTGCGGCCCTGGCATTAAATCCCCAACTAGTCACCCCTGGCTGGGGTACCCTGGAGGAGTGGGGACCCCTTAAATCAAGGGGTCCCCCCCTACAGCCACCCAAGGACCAGGGGTGAAGCCTGAGGCTGTCCCCCCCATCCGTGGGCGGTGGATGGCAGGCTGATAGCCTTTTGTGTAAAAACGAGTTTTATGGTAAGAACTTACCGTTGTTAAAACTCTTTCTGCGAGGTACACTGGGCTCCACAAGGAAAGACATAGGGGTGTAGAGTAGGATCTTGATCCGAGGCACCAACAGGCTCAAAAGCTTTGACTGTTCCCAGAATGCACAGCGCCACCTCCTCTATAACCCCGCCTCCCTGCACAGGAGCTCAGTTTTTAGTTAACCAGTCCAATGCAGTAGCAGGAAAAGAGACAACAACGGTTAGTAGCCACATACACCACACTCTCACGACAGGAGAAATGTCAGCGGCTAATGCCATACCAACCCAAAGAAGCTAAGTGCATCAGGGTGGGCGCCTTGTGGAGCCCAGTGTACCTCGCAGAAAGAGTTTTAATAACGGTAAGTTCTTACCATAAAACTCGTTTTCTGCTGCGGGGTACACTGGGCTCCACAAGGAAAGACATAGAGGATGTCCTAAAGCAGTTCCTTATGGGAGGGGATGCATTGTAGTGGGCACAAGAACCCGGCGTCCAAAGGAAGCATCCTGGGAAGCGGCAGTATCGAAGGCATAGAACCTTATGAACGTGTTCACAGAGGATCACATAGCCGCCTTGCACAATTGTTCAAGGGTCGCACCACGGTGGACAGTCCAAGAAGGTCCAACAGACCGAGTAGAATGGGCCATAATGTGAGCAGGAGCAACCAACCCTCACATAAGCATGTGCAATCACCATTCTAATCCATCTGGCCAAAGTTTACTTGTGAGCAGGTCAGCCCCGTTTGTGAAATCCAAACAACACAAAGAGAGAATCAGATTTCCTAATAGAAGCAGTTCTCTTCACATAGATACGGAGAGCCCGTACCACATCCAAAGACTGCTCTTTGGGAGACAGATCAGGAGAGACAAGGGCCGGAACCACAATCTCCTGATTAAGGTGGAACAAAGAAACCACCTTAGGCAAAAAACCGGGACGAGTCCTAAGAACCGCCCCGTCACGGTGAAATATCAGATATGGTGAACTACAAGACAAGGCACCCAAATCCGACACTCTTCTAGCTGAAGCAATAGCCAGCAGAAACACCACCTTAAGGGAAAGCCACTTAAGATCAGCTGAACCAAGAGGTTCAAACGGAGACTCTTGTAACGCCTCCAAAACCACTGACAAGTCCCAAGGAGCCACAGGCGGGACATAGGGAGGTTGGATATGCAACACACCCTGAGTAAAGGTATGCACATCAGGTAAGGTCGCAATCTTTCTCTGAAACCACACTGACAAGGCAGATATTTGAACCTTGAGGGAGGCCAGATGCAGGCCTAAGTCCAGGCCCTGCTGAAGAAAGGCCAACAACTTGGCTATTCTAAACTTGGAAGCGTCATAATCGTTAGATGCGCACCAAGCAAAGTAAGAATGCCAGACCCTATAGAAAATCCGAGCAGAAGCCGGTTTCCGGGCCCGCATCATAGTTTGAATGACCGCCTCAGAAAACCCTTTAGCCCTCAAGACGGAAGCTTCAAGAGCCACGCCGTCAAAGACAGCCGGGCTAGGTCCTGGTAGACACAGGGGCCCTGAACGAGGAGGTCTGGGCGTTGTGGAAGTAGAATTGGACACTCTGACGATAGGCCCTGCAGGACTGAGAACCAGTGCCTTCTGGGCCATGCCGGAGCTATGAGAAGCAGAATTCCTCTTTCTTGCATGAACTTCTGAATTACCCTGGGCAGGAGAGACACCGGAGGGAACACGTACGGCAGCCAAAACCTCCACGGCACCACCAGCGCATCCACGAATGCTGCTTGAGGATCCCTTGTCCTTGCTCCGAAGACCGGAACCTTGTGATTGTGTCGAGGCGCCATCAGATCTACGTCTGGAAGGCCCCACTTTTCCACTAGGAGTTGAATCACTTCTGGATGGAGGCCCCACTCGCCGGCATGTACGTTCTGACGACTGAGAAAGATTACGCTTCCCAATTCAGGACTCCCGGTATGAATATTGCCGATATGGCCGGTAGATGGCGTTCCGCCCAATGTAGAATCCGTGAGACTTCCTTCATTGCCAAACGGCTTCGAGTGTCGCCTTGATGATTTATGTAAGCCACTGTGGTGGCGTTGTCCGACTGTACTTGAACAGGACGGTTCTGAATTAAATGCTGGGCCAGGTTCAACGCATTGAAGACCGCCCACAATTCCAGAATGTTGATCGAGAGGAGAGATTCCTCCCTGGTCCACCGACCCTGAAGGGAGTGTTGCTCCAGCACCACTCCCCAACCTCTGAGACTGGCATCTCGGATATCCAGAAGGGACGGCCCCTGCACAATCGTTGGTCCTGGAGCCACCAGTGCAGCGACAGACGGAGACCTCCGGAGTCAATGAGATCATGTGAGACCTGATCCGGTGAGGCAGGCCGTCCCACTTGGCTAGAATCAGCCTCTGGAGGGGGCGAGAATGAAATTGAGCATACTCCACCATGTCGAATGCTGACACCATGAGGCCCAGCACCTGCATCGCCGAATATATCGACACTTGCGGACGAGAAAGGAAGCAACGAATCCTGTCCTGAAGCTTCAGGACTTTCTCCTGAGACAAGAACAACCGCTGGTTGTGAGTGTCCAATAGCGCTCCCAGGTGCACCATACTCTGATCAGGGACCAGGGAGGATTGCTTCCAGTTGATGAGCCACCCGTGGGCTTGTAGAAACCGGACAATCATATCCAGATGACACAGGAGAATTTCTGGGGAATTTGCCAGGATTAACAAGTCGTCCAGATACGGCAGTATCGTGACCCCTTGACGGCAGAATACCACCGTCATCACCGCCATGACTTTGGTGAAGACTCGCGGAGCCGTAGTTAAACCAAAAGGTAACGCCCGAAACTGGTAATGGAGGTTGCCAATCGCAAACCTCAGGTATTGCTGATGTGACACTGCTATAGGAATATGCAGGTAAGCATCCTGTATGTCCAGGGAGACCATGTAGTCCCCAGGTTCCAAGGCCAGAACTATAGAGCAAAGGTTTTCAATATGGAACTTGGAAACTTTCACAAACCTGTTCAATGCCTTTAGTTTGAGAATGGGCCAGGATGACCCATTCGGTTTCGGGACCAGAAACAGTGGAGAATAGTAACCCCGGCCCCTCTGAGCAAGAGGCACCTGTACTACGACTCCTGTATCCAGGAGGGTCTGCACCACCGAATGTAGAGTGTTTGCCATTGCCTGGTCCAACGGGACGTCTGTCCGGCAAAATCAATGAGGGGGTCAGTTTTTGAAGGCTATGGCATAACCTCGAGTGACGACTTCCCGTACCCAGGCATCTGAAGTGGTCTTCAACCATTCCTGGGTATACCCTAGAAGCCGGCCCCCCACCCTGGGATTCCCCAGGTGGAGGCCTGCCCCATCATGCGGCAGGCTTATTGGTCTTAGAAGCTGGCTGATGGGCAGCCCAGGCTCTTTTGGGCTTCGGCTTACCAGGTTTGGAAGTGCGGGCCTGCTTGTTGTACGCCTGACCTTTTGCTTTACCTGAAGGACGAAAGGGGCGAAAGGAAGTACCTTTAGCCTTCGACACAGAAGGAGCAGTACTTGGCAGACAGGCAGTTTTGGCAGTAGCCAAGTCAGCCACTATCTTATTTAAGTCCTCCCCAAACAGAATATCGTACTTGAAAGGGAGTACCTCCAGGGTTTTTCTAGAATCCAGATCCACAGACCAGGATCTCAGCCACAATATCCGGCGAGCCAGGACTGATGTAGTAGAGGCCTTGGCTGCTAGGATACCAGCATCAGAAGCCGCCTCTTTAATATAGTGAAAAGCTGTGACAATATATGACAAGCATTGTCTAGCATGGTCAGAAGAGATTTCAGCTTCTAACTCTAGGGCCCATGCTTCAATAGCCTCTGCAGCCCATGTCGCCGCAATAGTGGGCCTTTGTGCAGCACCCTTGAGGGTGTAAATCGCTTTCAGACAACCCTCCACACGTTTATCCGTAGGCTCTTTCAGAGACGTGACGGTAGTGACAGGTAGAGCTGAGGAAACCACCATCATAGCCACATGTGAGTCTACTGGAGAAGGTGTTTCACAATTTTTAGACAGATCTGGCATGAGGGGATAGCGAGCCAGCATCTTCTTTTGAGGCACAAACTTCTTACCCGGGTTTCCCCAGGGTTCCTGACGTATATCCACTAGGTGGTCAGAGTGAGGTAAAACATGTTTAACCACCTACTGACGCTTGAACCTATCTGGTTTCTTAGGAGGGTCGGATGGCTCGGGATCATCCGTAATCTGTAAAATTAACTTAATAGCCTCCAAAAGATCGGGAACATCCACATGTGAACTACCCTCCCCATCAGCAGTATCTGTGTCAGTATTTGTGGGTCAGAGTAAGCGCCATCTTCATCAGACGAGGTGTCAGTGACAGCAGTGGATTGTGAGGAGATAAAAGCTCGCTTAGAGGACCCCTTGGTCTTAGGCGAGCGAGAGTCAGACTTTTTATTAGTCAAGGACGGGTTCAACTTCTTCAATTGAGCAGATAAATTATCCGCCCACGGCGGGTTAGCTGCGGGGACCACATACGGTTGCACCGGTATAGGAGGTCCCATAGGGGGTGTTAGTTTAGTAACTAGCGTATGTAGAAGCGTGGAGAAAGTAGCCCATGGTGGGTCATTATGTACCCCCATTGCCACAGTCCCACTGGGGGGCAAGGAGCCCCCAGAACCAGAGCCCACAGCTGCTGTAGTCTCCTCATAGTGATCTGTGGCATCAGCAACACCAGCAGTGTGTTCAGCCCCAGAACCGTTACCGTCAGAAGCAGACATGATATAACTTGCAGTATCAGGTAACACAGTACAATTGGCAGCAGCACAATACCTCTTACCCAAACCCCTGCGCAGTGTAGTCAGCACAAGCAGAGATACAGGAGAGATATGGTGACTAAAATCACAGAGAAAAATACGTATTAGAGTATATCTTGTGAAAATTAGAGATGTGCACCGGAAATTTTTCGGGTTTTGTGTTTTGGTTTTGGGTTCGGTTCCGTGGCCGTGTTTTGGGTTCGAACGCGTTTTGGCAAAACCTCACCGAATTTTTTTGTCGGATTCGGGTGTGTTTTGGATTCGAGTGTTTTTTTCAAAAAACCCTAAAAAACTGCTTAAATCATATAATTTGGGGGTCATTTTGATCCCAAAGTATTATTAACCTCAATAACCATAATTTCCACTCATTTTCAGTCTATTCTGAACACCTCACACCTCACAATATTATTTTTAGTCCTAAAATTTGCACCGAGGTCGCTGGATGACTAAGCTCAGCGACCCAAGTGGCCGACACAAACACCTGGCCCATCTAGGAGTGGCACTGCAGTGTCACGCAGGATGGCCCTTCCAAAAAACACTCCCCAAACAGCACATGACGCAAAGAAAAAAAGAGGCGCAATGAGGTAGCTGTGTGAGTAAGCTAAGCGACCCTAGTGGCCGACACAAACACCTGGCCCATCTAGGAGTGGCACTGCAGTGTCAGGCCGGATGGCCCTTCCAAAAAATACTCCCCAAACAGCACATGACGCAAAGAAGAAAAAAAAGAGGCGCAATGAGGTAGCTGTGTGACTAAGATAAGTGACCCTAGTGGCCGACACAAACACCTGGCCCATCTAGGAGTGGCACTGCAGTGTCACGCAGGATGGCCCTTCCAAAAAACACTCCCCAAACAGCACATGACGCAAAGAAAAAAATAGGCGCAATGAGGTAGCTGTGTGAGTAAGCTAAGCGACCCTAGTGGCCGACACAAACACCTGGCCCATCTAGGAGTGGCACTGCAGTGTCAGGCCGGATGGCCCTTCCAAAAAATACTCCCCAAACAGCACATTACGCAAAGAAGAAAAAAAAGAGGCGCAATGAGGTAGCTGTGTGACTAAGATAAGTGACCTTAGTGGCCGACACAAACACCTGGCCCATCTAGGAGTGGCACTGCAGTGTCACGCAGGATGGCCCTTCCAAAAAACACTCCCCAAACAGCACATGACGCAAAGAAAAATGAAAGAAAAAAGAGGTGCAAGATGGAATTGTCCTTGGGCCCTCCCACCCACCCTTATGTTGTATTAACAGGACATGCACACTTTAACCAACCCATCATTTCAGTGACAGGGTCTGCCACACGACTGTGACTGAAATGACGGGTTGGTTTGGACCCCCACCAAAAAAGAAGCAATTAATCTCTCCTTGCACAAACTGGCTCTACAGAGGCAAGATGTCCACCTCATCATCATCCTCCGATTCATCACCGTGTACATCCCCCTCCTCACAGATTATCAATTCGTCCCCACTGGAATCCACCATCACAGCTCCCTGTGTACTTTGTGGAGGCAATTGCTGCGGGTGAATGTCTCCATAGAGGAATTGATTATAATTCATTTTAATGAACATCATCTTCTCCACATTTTCTGGAAGTAACCTCGTACGCCGATTGCTGACAAGGTGAGCGGCGGCACTAAACACTCTCTCGGAGTACACACTTGTGGGAGGGCAACTTAGGTAGAATAAAGCCAGTTTGTGCAAGGGCCTCCAAATTGCCTCTTTTTCCTGCCAGTATAAGTACGGACTGTCTGACGTGCCTACTTGGATGCGGTCACTCATATAATCCTCCACCATTCTTTCAATGGTGAGAGAATCATATGCAGTGACAGTAGACGACATGTCCGTAATCGTTGGCAGGTCCTTCAGTCCGGACCAGATGTCAGCATCAGCAGTCGCTCCAGACTGCCCTGCATCACCGCCAGCGGGTGAGCTCGGAATTCTGAGCCTTTTCCTCGCACCCCCAGTTGCGGGAGAATGTGAAGGAGGAGATGTTGACAGGTCGGGTTCCGCTTGACTTGACAATTTTCTCACCAGCAGTTCTTTGAACCCCTGCAGACTTGTGTCTGCCGGAAAGAGAGATACAACGTAGGTTTTAAATCTAGGATCGAGCACGGTGGCCAAAATGTAGTGCTCTGATTTCAACAGATTGACCACCCGTGAATCCTTGTTAAGCGAAATAAGGGCTCCATCCACAAGTCCCACATGCCTAGCGGAATCGCTCAGTGTTAGCTCCTCCTTCAATGTCTCCAGCTTCTTCTGCAAAAGCCTGATGAGGGGAATGACCTGACTCAGGCTGGCAGTGTCTGAACTGACTTCACGTGTGGCAAGTTCAAAAGGTTGCAGAACCTTGCACAACATTGAAATCATTCTCCACTGCGCTTGAGACAGGTGCATTCCACCTCCTATATCGTGGTCAGTTGTATAGGCTTGAATGGCCTTTTGCTGCTCCTCCAACCTCTGAAGCATATAGAGGGTTGAATTCCACCTCGTTACCACTTCTTGCTTCAGATGATGGCAGGGCAGGTTCAGGCGTTTTTGGTGTTGCTCCAGTCTTCTGTACGTGGTGCCTGTACGCCGAAAGTGTCCCGCAATTCTTCTGGCCACCGACAGCATCTCTTGCATGCCCCTCTCGTTTTTTAAATAATTCTGCACCACCAAATTCAAGGTATGTGCAAAACATGGGACGTGCTGGAATTTGCCCATATTTAATGCACACACAATATTGCTGGCGTTGTCCGATGCCACAAATCCACAGGAGAGTCCAATTGGGGTAAGCCATTCTGCGATGATCTTCCTCAGTTGCCGTAAGAGGTTTTCAGCTGTGTGCGTATTCTGGAAAGCGGTGATACAAAGCGTAGCCTGCCTAGGAAAGAGTTGGCGTTTGCGAGATGCTGCTACTGGTGCCGCCGCTGCTGTTCTTGCGGCGGGAGTCAATACATCTACCCAGTGGGCTGTCACAGTCATATAGTCCTGAGTCTGCCCTGCTCCACTTGTCCACATGTCCGTGGTTAAGTGGACATTGGGTACAACTGCATTTTTTAGGACACTGGTGAGTCTTTTTCTGAGGTCTGTGTACATTTTCGGTATCGCCTGCCTAGAGAAATGGAACCTAGATGGTATTTGGTACCGGGGACACAGTACCTCAATCAAGTCTATAGTTGGCTCTGCAGTAATGATGGATACCGGAACCACGTTTCTCACCGCCCAGGATGCCAAGGCCTCAGTTATCCGCTTTGCAGCAGGATGACTGCTGTGATATTTCATCTTCCTCGCAAAGGACTGTTGGACAGTCAATTGCTTGGTGGAAGTAGTAAAAGTCGTCTTACGACTTCCCCTCTGGGATGACCATCGACTCCCAGCAGCAACAACAGCAGCGCCAGCAGCAGTAGGCGTTACACGCAAGGATGCATTGGAGGAATCCCAGGCAGGAGAGGACTCGTCAGAATTGCCAGTGACATGGCCTGCAGGACTATTGGCATTCCTGGGGAAGGAGGAAATTGACACTGAGGGAGTTGGTGGGGTGGTTTGCGTGAGCTTGGTTACAAGAGGAAGGGATTTACTGGTCAGTGGACTGCTTCCGCTGTCGCCCAAAGTTTTTGAACTTGTCACTGACTTATGATGAATGTGCTGCAGGTGACGTATAAGGGAGGATGTTCCGAGGTGGTTAACGTCCTTACCCCTACTTATTACAGCTTGACAAAGGCAACACACGGCTTGACAAATGTTGTCCGCATTTCTGTTGAAATACTTCCACACCGAAGAGCTGATTTTTTTGGTATTTTCACCAGGCATGTCAATGGCCATATTCCTCCCACGGACAACAGGTGTCTCCCCGGGTGCCTGACTTAAACAAACCACCTCACCATCAGAATCCTCCTTGTCAATTTCCTCCCCAGCGCCAGCAACACCCATATCCTCCTCATCCTGGTGTACTTCAACACTGACATCTTCAATCTGACTATCAGGAACTGGACTGCGGGTGCTCCTTCCAGCACTTGCAGGGGGCGTGCAAATGGTGGAAGGCGCATGCTCTTCACGTCCAGTGTTGGGAAGGTCAGGCATCGCAACCGACACAATTGGACTCTCCTTGTGGATTTGTGATTTCGAAGAACGCACAGTTCTTTGCTGTGCTTTTGCCAGCTTAAGTCTTTTCATTTTTCTAGCGAGAGGCTGAGTGCTTCCATCCCCATGTGAAGCTGAACCACTAGCCATGAACATAGGCCAGGGCCTCAGCCGTTCCTTGCCACTCCGTGTGGTAAATGGCATATTGGCAAGTTTACGCTTCTCCGACGATTTTATTTTAGATTTTTGAGTCCTTTTTTTACTGATATTTTGTGTTTTGGATTTTACATGCTCTGTACTATGACATTGGGCATCGGCCTTGGCAGACGACGTTGATGGAATTTCATCGTCTCGGCCATGACTAGTGGCAGCAGCTTCAGCACGAGGTGGAAGTGGATCTTGATCTTTCCCTATTTTTGGAACCTCAACATTTTTGTTCCCCATATTTTAATAGGCACAACTAAAAGGCACCTCAGGTAAACAATGGAGATGGATGGATACTAGTATACTTATGGATGACGAGTGACTGACGACACAGAGGTAGCTACAGCCGTGGACTACCGTACTGCGTCTGCTAGTATAGAGATGATAATGATATAAAATATATATATATATATATCACTACTGCAGGTATATATAATATAATGACGGACCTGCTGGACACTGTCAGCAGACTCCTAAACTACTAGTATGAAGAAGATAGAAAAAAAACCCCCACCACAGGTAGGTATACAATTATGGACGAGCACTGACACAGAGGTAGCTACAGCCGTGGACTACCGTACTGCGTCTGCTAGTATAGAGATGATAATGATATAAAAAATATATATATCACTACTGCAGGTATATATAATATAATGACGGACCTGCTGGACACTGTCAGCAGACTCCTAAACTACTAGTATGAAGAAGATAGAAAAAAAAACCCCACCACAGGTAGGTATACAATTATGGACGAGCACTGACGACACAGAGGTAGCTACAGCCGTGGACTACCGTACTGCGTCTGCTAGTATAGAGATGATAAGGATATAAAAAATATATATATATCACTACTGCAGGTATATATAATATAATGACGGACCTGCTGGACACTGTCAGCAGACTCCTAAACTACTAGTATGAAGAAGATAGAAAAAAAAACCCCACCACAGGTAGGTATACAATTATGGACGAGCACTGACGACACAGAGGTAGCTACAGCCGTGGACTACCGTACTGCGTCTGCTAGTATAGAGATGATAATGATATAAAAAATATATATATATCACTACTGCAGGTATATATAATATAATGACGGACCTGCTGGACACTGTCAGCAGACTCCTAAACTACTAGTATGAAGAAGATAGAAAAAAAAACCCACCACAGGTAGGTATACAATTATGGACGAGCACTGACGACACAGAGGTAGCTACAGCCGTGGACTACCGTACTGCGTCTGCTAGTATAGAGATGATAATGATATAAAAAATATATATATATCACTACTGCAGGTATATATAATATAATGACGGACCTGCTGGACACTGTCAGCAGACTCCTAAACTACTAGTATGAAGAAGATAGAAAAAAAAACCCCACCACAGGTAGGTATACAATTATGGACGAGCACTGACGACACAGAGGTAGCCACAGCCGTGGACTACCGTACTGCGTCTGCTAATATAGAGATGATAAAGATGATAGAGATGAACAAAAAAAATATAACACTACTGCAGGTAAATATTTATATAATATAATGAATGACGGACCTGCTGGACACTGTCAGCAGAATGCGTTTATAGAATTAAAAAAAAAAAACACCACAGGAGTGTTTAACTTTTTCAGGCAGACAATATACTGGTGGTCACTGGTCAGTCACACTGGCAGCAAAAGTGTGCACTGTACTCCTGCTATAACTGCACCCCAGTCTCCCCCACAATTCAGCTGTGTGAGCACTCAGCACAGTCAGATATACATATAGATGATAGTATCATGCAGCACACTGAGGCTGAGCACAGATATGGTATGTGACTGTGTATCGTTTTTTTTCAGGCAGAGAACGGATTATATTAAATAATAAATAAAACTGGTGGTGGTCACTAGTAACTATCAGCAAAACTCTGCACTCTGAGTACTCCCTAATGCTCCCCAAAATTACTAAGTAATCAACTCAAGTGTCTCTATCTATTCTAACGGAGAGGACGCCAGCCACGTCCTCTCCCTATCAATCTCAATGCACGTGTGAAAATGGCGGCGACGCGCGGCTCCTTATAAAGAATCCGAGTCTCGCGATAGAATACGAGCCTCGCGAGAATCCGACAGCGGGATGATGACGTTCGGGCGCGCTCGGGTTAGCCGAGCAAGGCGGGAAGATCCGAGTCTGCCTCGGACCCGTGTAAAAAGGCTGAAGTTCGGGGGGGTTCGGATTCCGAGGAACCGAACCCGCTCATCTCTAGTGAAAATCCTATATAATTATAAAACCTGACGCACCAAGCCCCCTCATGTTATAGAATATAGGGATAGCAAGTTGAGTGAGAGACACGAAAAGGAAACCACTCAGCAAGCTAATGCACACACATATAGTCACAGTTAAACAATGCAGAGGTTATTACTAACAATAATACTGCACTGGACCAGCTTATATAGCTATGTAGTCAATAGATATAACACTGCTCAGTAAGAACTGGATGTATATCACAGGGTACTTGTACCAGAGAACCCTGACTAAATCCACTCTTTCTTAACTAAAGGTGGGTACACACTAGTAGATATATCTGCAGATCAATTGATCTGCAGATATATCTATGGACGGATCGGGCAGTGTGCTGTGCATACACACTGCCCGATCCGTCGGGGACTGACGTCATGAACTGGGTGGGTGTGTACACACGCCCGCCCAGTTCACCTGTCAATCACCGCCGGCCGCAGCAGCATGTGTACGGGGCGTTCGGCCGACCTCCCCGTACACACACAGCGACGCACCAATATATCGGTAGATATATTGGCCGTCGGCTGTGCTGCGCGACGGAGTTCACAGACGTATCGGCCGTACACACTGGCCGACGGTCCCGCGATATATCGGCCCTTCAAGAGAACGGCCGATATATCGACCAGTGTGTACGGGCCTTAACACTGTCTTATTGACATGTAGAATACTTAAATGTCATGTAAAGTCACAGCGCTGACAACCAGGCGGCTTTACACAGGAGGATTTGCCCAAGCAGTCCCAGGAACAGTGTAGCTGAGAGAAATGGCTCCCAAACACTGACAGGGAGTGAGGGAGAGACAGATATGCAGCTCCAGGGCGGGAACATTTGCTGGAAATGGCGCCCTGGGGCTGGGGGAGGGACTCCAGGTCTAGCCAGCCTTATCTCCCTGCCTGCAAAACCACCGGGTATTGTGGGATACTAGTAAAACGGTTTTAAGGGAAAACCTGATCTGCACCCATGCCCTGGTGATCTAGTGGGATCGCCTGTACTGCCACAGTGTCCACCACCAGCGTGCGCGGCCCGCCTCCCACTGACCGCGCCGGATCGCGATAAAGTACGGGTCCCACAAGTGGGACCCACTCACCACCTCCCGAAGCGCGGCCACACGATCCTGGAGAGCCCCCGTCAGGTGTGCCTGACTTTAGAAGAAAACCGGAGCCTCCTGCTGTAGTTACCTGGCAACCAGGGCTCGGGAGTGTACAGCGCCACTAGGGAGAGATGGAGCTGCAGCAGTGAATGTCACTAGACATGTACACACTGCTACAGCCCTTGAAGTCTTCACTTTTCTTCTCAAAAAGCTCTTCTTAGGGCTGCCCAGTGCAGCCCCTCTGTTATGTGCCTGCTATCTGCGGCACCAACTACAAAACTGAGCTCCTGTGCAGGGAGGCGGGGTTATAGAGGAGGTGGCGCTGTGCATTCTGGGAACAGTCAAAGCTTTTGAGCCTGTTGGTGCCTCGGATCAAGATCCTACTCTACACCCCTATGTCTTTCCTTGTGGAGCCCAGTGTACCCCGCAGCAGAAAAAAGAATATTGTCCTGTTCCCTAGTCCGTTATTATAATAGGGATGTTATGGCTGCAATTGATATTATCGCCCCTGTGCGTATAAGACCTCGTAAACCACAATGTCAAGCTCCATGGTTCGACAACAGTGTTAGTGAGCTCAAGAAAAGGGGGCGTAGACTGGAAAGACGATGGAGGAAGACTAACCTAGTGGATGACAAAATAAAACTAATAAAGCATAACGAAGAATATCAATCGACAATCACTCGTAAGAAATCACAGTACCTGTCAAATGAGATCACAGCAGAAAACAATAGGCCAGCTCAACTTTTCCGCACAGTGGAGATGCTTTGGAAACCAGCATGCCTGCAGACTGATGAAACCCTCTCCCAGGCAAGATGCAACGAGTTTGCAAACTTCTTTGCAGATAAAATATCCACCATCCGGGCTGGAAACTCCACAGTGCCATCAAAGGAGTGCCAAACTACAAAGCCTGCCAATATAAGCTACCTGCCTTCATGGACCAGCTTTGACCCAGTGGATGTAAAGGACACTGCTGAAATTGCTCGGATTTTGCGTCCCACCACCTGTGATCTGGACCCAGCCTCAACCAAGCTTCTAATAGGTTGTATGGATATAATTGGTCCTGTCTTTGCAAAAATTGTTCAATGCTCTTTGCAGACATTAATTTTTCCTGGACCCCAAAAGGAAGCAATTGTTAGACCGCTTCTTAAAAAACCTAATTTAGATCCCGACTGCATGACCAACTACAGACCGGTATCAAACCTTCCTTTCCTTGGAAAGGTTATTGAGAAAGTGGTTGCAAATCAACTGGAAACCCACCTGACAACCCATGATATTTATGATCCATTTCAATCAGGATTCAGGTGAAGACATAGCACTGAAACAGCCCTGGTGTGTGTGTTAAATTATCTTCTGATGGCAAGAGACAGAGGTGACTGTTCAATATTAATCCTTCTGGATCTCTCGGCAGCATTTGATACCGTGGACCATGGGCTTCTGATTGAGCGACTGATACATTTCTGTGGTCTGGATGGCACAGTCCTAAGCTGGTTCAAATCATTTCTCACAGGCAGGTCACAGAGAGTATCGTCTGGATTATACTCATCACCACCATTGCCTTTGCCATGTGGTGTCCCACAAGGTTCTATACTATCCCCCATGCTTTTTGCAGTATACATGCTCCCATTGGGCGAAATAATCAGGCGCCATGGCCTGGTCTACTACTGCTATGCAGATGATACACAACTGTACTTGTCCTTTGCTCCGGGTACTGATAACCCAATAGCAACCCTAAATGGCTGTCTAGCTGAACTACAGGAGTGGATGAGCACCAGTTGGCTGCGACTGAAGCCGGATAAAACAGAGGTCCTTATGATACGACCGCAACATCAAAGGACAAGACTGCAGCATAGCCAACCAACTGGACTTACACTCGGGGATTCAGAATTACAGACCAGTGATCGTGTGCGGAATCTTGGCGTTGTCCTGGATGGTGGCTTGACACTTAAACATCAGATATCAGCCACAATCAAATCCTTATTCTTTCACCTGAGGAACATAGCCAGAATCAAACACTTAATTCCCTCAGATAATATGCCAAAAGTCATACATGCATTTGTGTCATCTCGATTAGACTACTGTAATGCCCTCTACCTTGGTCTCCCAGCAAAAGAATTGCAACGCTTACAGCTGGTGCAAAACACAGCTGCCAAGCTGTTAACCAACCAGCCCCGTTCTAGCCACATAACACCCCTCCTCTACTCCCTTCACTGGCTGCCTGTAAGATGGCGAATCAACTTCAAGATTGGCTTACTGAGTTTCAAAGCATTACATGACCAGGGCCCAAGGTACCTGAAACAGCTTCTGACCCCATACTGCCCCACTCAATTACTGCGATCTGTAGATGAAGGACTTTTAGCAGTACCTAGAATCTACCGTAATTCATCTGGGGGTCGAGCTTTTAATCATGGGGTTCCGACTCTATGGAACTCACTTCCCCGCACAGTGCGAGAGGCCCCAACTATAGAATCCTTCAAAAGTAGACTCAAGACTTTCCTGTTTACTCAAGCATTTCCATAATGTCCCTTTTAGTATCTTCATGCTTCTGTATTTTATGAAAATGTACTTCATTATTTTCTGTACTGTATTATGCTATGTATCTGTTAAGCACCTTGAGTCCTATTGGAGAAAGAGCGCTATATAAATAAAATTATTATTATTATTTTTTGTAGCAGAACTACAAGTCCCAGCAAGCCTACCCCGCAAGCTGGTACTTGGAGAACCACAAGTACCAGCATGGGGGGGGGGTTGAACGGGCCCGCTGGTACCTGTAGTTCTACTACAAAAAAATACCCAAATAAAAACAAAACACAGACACAGTGAAAGTAACATTTTAATGAACATACATGCACACTTACATACATACATACTTACCTATGTTGACACGAAGCACTCGGTCCTCTTGTCCAGTAGAATCCATGGGTACCTGTAAAAAAATAGGATTTTAATACCTACCGGTAAATCCTTTTCTCCTAGTCCATAGAGGATGCTGGGGACTCCAAAAGGACCATGGGGTATAGATGGGATCCGCAGGAGACATGGGCACACTATAAGACTTTGAACGGGTGTGACCTGGCTCCTCCCTCTATGCCCCTCCTCCAGACCTCAGTTATAAGAACTGTGCCCAGGGAGACGGACATTTCGAGGAAAAGGATTTTTGTTACAATAAGGGTGAGACACATACCAGCTCACACCACCAACACACCGTACAACTGGATTAGCATGAATACCAGAGAACAGCATGAACGAAAACCAGCACAAGCTGAACATAACCGATACACAACCTTCATGTAACCGAAACAACAACTAACAATAAAACTGCAAGGAACAGTCCGCACTGGGATGGGCGCCCAGCATCCTCTACGGACTAGGAGAAAAGGATTTACCGGTAGGTATTAAAAATAAGAATTTACTTACCGATAATTCTATTTCTCGGAGTCCGTAGTGGATGCTGGGGTTCCTGAAAGGACCATGGGGAATAGCGGCTCCGCAGGAGACAGGGCACAAAAAGTAAAGCTTTTACAGGTCAGGTGGTGTGCACTGGCTCCTCCCCCTATGACCCCCCTCCAGACTCCAGTTAGGTACTGTGCCCGGACGAGCGTACACAATAAGGGAGGATTTTGAATCCCGGGTAAGACTCATACCAGCCACACCAATCACACCGTACAACTTGTGATCTAAACCCAGTTAACAGTATGATAACAGAGGAGCCTCTGAAAGATGGCTCCCTAAACAAAATAACCCGAAATAGTTAACAATAACTATGTACAAGTCTTGCAGATAATCCGCACTTGGGATGGGCGCCCAGCATCCACTACGGACTCCGAGAAATAGAATTATCGGTAAGTAAATTCTTATTTTCTCTATCGTCCTAAGTGGATGCTGGGGTTCCTGAAAGGACCATGGGGATTATACCAAAGCTCCCAAACGGGCGGGAGAGTGCGGATGACTCTGCAGCACCGAATGAGAGAACTCCAGGTCCTCTTTTGCCAGGGTATCAAATTTGTAAAATTTTACAAACGTGTTCTCCCCTGACCACGTAGCTGCTCGGCAGAGTTGTAATGCCGAGACCCCTCGGGCAGCCGCCCAGGATGAGCCCACCTTCCTTGTGGAATGGGCCTTAACAGAATTAGGCTGTGGTAGGCCTGCCACAGAATGTGCAAGTTGAATCGTGTTACAAATCCAACGAGCAATCGACTGCTTAGAAGCAGGTGCACCCAACTTGTTGGGTGCATACAGTATAAACAGCGAGTCAGATTTTCTGACTCCAGCCGTCCTTGAAATGTATATCTTTAAAGCTCTGACAACGTCCAACAACTTGGAGTCTTCCAAGTCGTTTGTAGCCGCAGGCACTACAATAGGCTGGTTCAGGTGAAACGCTGACACCACCTTCGGGAGAAAATGCGGACGCGTCCGCAGCTCTGCCCTATCTGAATGGAAACTTAATTAAGGACTTTTATAAGATAAAGCCGCCAGTTCTGATACTCTCCTGGCCGAAGCCAGGGCCAGTAACATAGTCACTTTCCATGTGAGATATTTCAAATCCACCTTCTTAAGTGGTTCAAACCAATGGGATTTGAGGAAATCTAAAACTACATTTAGATCCCACGGTGCCACCGGAGGCACCACAGGAGGCTGTATATGCAGTACTCCTTTGACAAAAGTCTGGACCTCAGGAACTGAGGCCAATTCTTTTTGGAAGAATATAGACAGGGCCGAAATTTGAACCTTAATAGATCCCAATTTGAGACCCATAGACAATCCTGATTGCAGGAAATGTAGGAAACGACCCAGTTGAAATTCCTTCGTCGGAGCATTCCGACCCTCGCACCATGCCACATATTTCCGCCAAATGCGGTGATAATGCTTTGCGGTGACTTCTTTCCTTGCCTCAATCAAGGTAGGAATGACTTCTTCAGGAATGCCTTTTTCTTTTAGAATCTGGCGTTCAACCGCCATGCCGTCAAACGCAGCCACGGTAAGTCTTGAAAAAGACAAGGACCCTGCTGAGGCAGGTCCCTTCTCAGAGGTAGAGGCCACGGATCGTCCGTGACCATCTCTTGAAGTTCCGGGTACCAAGTCCTTCTTGGCCAATCCGGAGCCACTAGTATCGTTCTTACTCCTCTTTGCCGTATAATCCTCAATACCTTTGGTATGAGAGGCAGAGGAGGAAACACATATACCGACTGGTACACCCAAGGTGTTACCAGCGCATCCACAGCTATTGCCTGCGGATCTCTTGACCTGGCGCAATACCTGTCCAGTTTTTTGTTGAGGCGAGACGCCATCATGTCCACCATTGGTTTTTCCCAACGGTTTATTATCATGAGGAAAACTTCTGAATGAAGTCCCCACTCTCCCGGGTGAAGATCGTGTCTGCTGAGGAAGTCTGCTTCCCAGTTGTCCACGTCCGGGATGAATACTGCTGACAATGCTATCACGTGATTCTCCGCCCAGCGAAGGATCCTGGCAGCTTCTGCCATTGCACTCCTGCTTCTTGTGCCGCCCTGTCTGTTTACATGGGCAACTGCCGTGATGTTGTCCGACTGGATCAACACCGGTCTTCCTTGAAGCAGAGGTTCCGCCTGGTTTAGAGCATTGTAGATTGCTCTTAGTTCCAGAATGTTTATGTGAAGAGACTTTTCCAGGCTCGTCCACACTCCCTGGAAGTTTCTTCCCTGTGTGACTGCTCCCCAGCCTCTCAGGCTGGCGTCCGTGGTCACCAGGATCCAATCCTGTATGCCGAATCTGCGGCCCTCCAGTAGATGAGCCTCCTGCAACCACCACAGAAGAGATACCCTTGTCCTTGGAGACAGGGTTATCCGCTGATGCATCTGAAGATGCGATCCGGACCATTCGTCCAGCAAATCTCCCTGAAAATGTTTTGCGTGAGATCTGCCGAATGGAATCGCTTCGTAAGAAGCCACCATTTTTCCCAGGCCTCCTGTGCATTAATGCACTGATACTTGGCCTGGTTTTAGGAGGTTTCTGACTAGGTCGGATAACTCCCTGGCTTTCCCCTCCAGGAGAAATACCTTTTTCTGGACTATGCCCAGAATCATTCCTGGGAACAGCAGACGTATCATCGGAAAACACAGCTGCGATTTTTGGAATATTTAGAATCCACTCGTGCTATCGTAGAACTACTTTAGATAGTTCTTTTCCGACCTCCAACTGTTCTCTGGAACTTGCCCCTTTCAGGATATCGTCCAAGTAAGGGATAATTAAGATGCCCTTTTCTTTGAAGAGAGTCATCTTTTCGGCCATTACCTTGGTAAAGGCCCGGGGTGCCGTGGATAATTCAACGGCAACTTTTGAAACTGATATTGACAGTTCTGTATCACGAACCCGATGTACCCTTGTTGAGAAGGGCAAATTTGGACATGGAGGTAATCCTTGATGTCCAGGGACACCATAGAGTCCCCTTCTTTCCGGTTCGCTATCACTGCTCTGAGTGACTCCATCTTGATTTGAACCTTTATGTAAGTGTTCAAAGATTTCAGATTTAGACTATGTCTCACCAAGCCGTCTGGCTTCAGTACCACCATATAGTGTGGAAGACTAATACCCTTTTCCTTGTTGTAGGAGGGGTACTTTGATTATCACCTGCTGGAAATACAGCTTGTGAATTTTTCCCAATACTGCCTCCCTGTTGGAGGGAGCCGTTGGTAACGCAGACTTCAGGAACCTGCGAGGAAAAGATGTCTCGACTCTCCAATCTGTACCCCTGGGATAATACTAGTACGATCCAGGGGTCAACTTGCGAGTGATCCCACTGCGCGTTGAGACTCTTGAGACTACACCCCCACCTAACCTGAGTCCGCTTACACGGCCCCAGCGTCATGCTGGGGACTTGGCAGACGCGGTGGAAGGCTTCCTTTCCTGGGAAGGAGCTGTCTGCTGCAGTCTACTTCCCTTTCCTCTATGTCTGGGCAGATATGACTGGCCTTTTGCCCGCTTGCCCTCATGGGAACGGAAGGATTGAGGCTGAAAAGACGGTGTCTGTTTCTGCTGAGATGTAACTTGGGGTAAAAAGGTTGGATTTCCAGCTGTTGCCGAGACCCCCAGGTCCGTTGGACCGACCCCAAATAACTCTTTCCCTTTATACGGCCATACTTCCATGTGTCGTATGGGATATGTATCACCTGACCACTGTCGTGTCCATGACATCTTCTGGGAGATATGGATCACGCACTTATTTTGATGCCAGAGTGCACATATCCCTCTGTGCATCTCGCATACATAAATATATAATGCATCCTATTAAATGCTCTATATCAATCAAATATTTTCAGTCAGGGAACCCGACCAAGCCAACCCAGCACTGCATCTCCAGGCTGATGGCGATCGCTGGTCGCAGTATAACCACCTTATGTGTGTATATACTTTTTAGGATATTTTTCCAGCTGCCTATCAGCTGGCTCCTTGAGGGCGGCCGTATCTGGCGACGGTAACGCCACTTGATAAGCGTGTGAGCGCCTTATTCATTCCCAACGCGCCCTAACTTCTGGCGGGAAAGGGTATAACGCCAATATTTGCTATCGGGGTAAACCCACGCATCATCACACACTTTATTTTATTTTATCTGATTCAGGAAAAACTACAGGTAGTTTTTTCACTCCCACATAATACCCTTTTTTGTGGTACTTGTAGTATCAGAAATATGTAACACCTCCTTCATTGCCCTTAACGTGTGGCCCTAATAAGGAATACGTTTGTTTATTCACCGTCGACACTGGATTCAGTGTCGGTGTCTGTGTCTGTGTCGACCGACTGAGGTAAATGGGCGTTATTAAAAACCCCTGACGGTGTTTCTGAGACGCCTGGACCGGTACTAATTGTTTGTCGGCCGTCTCATGTCGTCAACCGACCTTGCAGCGTGTTGACATTCTCACGTAATTCCCTAAATAAGCCATCCATACCGGTGTCGACTCCCTAGAGAGTGACATCACCATCATAGGCAATTGCTCCGCCTCCTCCAACATCGTCCTCATACATGTCGACACACACGTACCGACACACAGCACACACACCGGGAATGCTCTGACAGAGGACAGGACCCCACTAGCCCTTTGGAGAGACAGAGGGAGAGTTTGCCAGCACACACCAAAAAAACGCTATAATTACATAGGGACAACCTTATATAAGTGTTTCTCCCTTATAGCATCTTTAATATATTTATGTCGCCAATTTAGTGCCCCCCCTCTCTGTTTAAACCCTGTTTCTGTAGTGCAGTGCAGGGGAGAGCCTGGGAGCCTTCTCTCCAGCCTTTCTGTGAGAGAAAATGGCGCTGTGTGCTGAGGAGATAGGCCCCGCCCCTTTTTCGGCGGGCTCGTCTCCCGCTATTTATTGTATTTAGGCAGGGGTTAAATATCTCCATATAGCCTCTGGGGGCTATATGTGAGGTATTTTTAGCCTTATATAGGTTTACATTTGCCTCCCAGGGCGCCCCCCCCCAGCGCCCTGCACCCTCAGTGACTGCCGTGTGAAGTGTGCTGAGAGGAAAATGGCGCACAGCTGCAGTGCTGTGCGCTACCTTTAGAAGACTGCAGGAGTCTTCAGCCGCCGATTCTGGACCTCTTCTTGCTTCAGCATCTGCGAGGGGGCCGGCGGCGAGGCTCCGGTGACCATCCAGGCTGTACCTGTGATCGTCCCTCTGGAGCTTCATGTCCAGTAGCCAAGAAGCCAATCCATCCTGCACGCAGGTGAGTTCACTTCTTCTCCCCTCTGTCCCTCGTTGCAGTGATCCTGTTGCCAGCAGGAATCACTGTAAAATAAAAAACCTAAGCTAAACTTCTCTAAGCAGCTCTTTATGAGAGCCACCTAGAATTGCACCCTTCTCGGCCGGGCACAAAAATCTAACTGGAGTCTGGAGGGGGGTCATAGGGGGAGGAGCCAGTGCACACCACCTGACCTGTAAAAGCTTTACTTTTTGTGCCCTGTCTCCTGCGGAGCCGCTATTCCCCATGGTCCTTTCAGGAACCCCAGCATCCACTTAGGACGATAGAGAAATCCTATTTTTTCTTACGTCCTAGAGGATGCTGGGGACTCCAAAAGGACCATGTGGTCTATACCAAAGCTCCACACTGGGCGGGAGAGTGCGGACGACTCTGCAGCACCGATTGAGCAAACACGAGGTCCTCCTCAGCCAAGGTATCAAACTTGCAGAACTTAGCAAAAGTGTTTGAACCCGACCACGTAGCTGCTCGGCAAAGTTGAAGTGCCGAGACCCCTCGGGCAGCCGCCCAAGATGAGCCCACCTTCCTAGTAGAATGGGCCTTCACTTACTTCGGCAACGGCAATCCAGCCGTAGAATGAGCGTGCCTAATCGTATTACAAATCCAGTGTGCAATAGTCTGCTTGGAAGCAGGATTTCCAATCTTGTTGGAAGCGTACTGGACAAACAGAGCCGTTCTGGTGACATACATTTTCAAAGCTCTTACGACATCGAGAGATTTTGGCACCGTCACGGCATCCGTAGCCACAGGCACCACAATAGGTTGATTTATATGAAACAAAGAAACCACCTTCGGCAGAAATTGTTGACGAGTCCTCAATTACGCTCTATCCACATGGAAAATCAAATATGGGCTCTTGTGAGACAAAGCCAATTCCGACACCCGTCTGGCAGGCACCAAGGCCAAAAGCATGACCACTTTCCAAGTGAGAAATTTCAACTCAACCTTTCGCAAAGGTTCAAACCAGTGAGACATAAGAAATTGTAACACCACGTCAAGATCCCACGGTGCCACGGGTGGCACACACGGAGGATGGATATGCAGCACTCCCTTCACGAAAGTCTGAACTTCAGGAAGGGCAGCCAATTCTTTCTGAAAGAAAATAGATAAAGCCAAAATCTGCACTTTGATGGAACCCAATTCAGGCCTGCATCCACGCCTGCCTTCAAAAAATGGAGGAAACGACCCAGCTGAAACTCCTCCATAGGAACTTTTTTGGCTTCACACCACAACACGTATTTTTTCCAAATACGGTGATAATGCTTTGCCGTGACCTCCTTTCTAGCCTTAAGGAGAGTGGGGATGACTTCCCCGGGAATACCCTTTCGAGCTAGGATTTGGCGTTCAACCTCCACGCCGTCAAACGCAGCCGCGGTAAGTCTTGAAATACGCATGGCCCCTGCAGTAACAGGTCCTCTCCGAAAGGAAGCGGCCAAGGATCTTCTATGAGCAATTCCTGAATATCCGGATACCAGGCCCTCCGTGGCCAATCTGGAACGACGAGTACTGCTGGAACCCTTGTTCGTCTTATGATCCTCAACACTTTTGGAATGAGAGGAAGTGGGGGAAACACATATACCGACTGAAACACCCACGGAGTCACCAGGGCGTCCACTGCACTGGCCTGGGGGTCCCTTGACCTAGAACAATACCTCGGAAGCTTCTTGTTGAGGCAAGACGCCATCATGTCTATTTCAGGGATTACCCAATGCCTTGTCACTTCTGCAAATACCTCTTGATGAAGAGCCCACTCTCCTGGATGGAGATCGAGCCTGCTGAGGAAGTCTGCTTCCCAGTTGTCCACGCCCGGAAGGAAGACTGCGGACTGAGAGCACACGTGCTTTTCGGCCCAGCGGAGAACTCTTGTGGCCTCCGCCATCGCCGCTCTGCTCATTGTTCCGCCCTGGCGGTTTACGTACGCCACCGCTGTTACGTTGTCCGACTGAATCAGGACAGGTAGACCTCGAAGAAGGTGTTCCACTTGCCGAAGGCCGTTGTAAATGGCTCTTAATTTCAGAACGTTTATGTGGAGACAAGTTTCCTGGTTTGACCATTTTCCCTGGAAACTTCGTCCTTGTGTGACTGCTCCCCAGCCTCGGAGACTTGCATCCGTGGTCAGCAGGACCCAATCCTGGATCCCGAACCTGCGTCCCTCTAGAAGGTGAGAACTTTGCAGCCACCACAGGAGAGAAATTCTGGTCCTGGAAAATAAGAATTTACTCACCGGTAATTCTATTTCTCGTAGTCCGTAGTGGATGCTGGGAACTCCGTAAGGACCATGGGGAATAGCGGGCTCCGAAGGAGACTGGGCACTCTAAGAAAGAATTAGGACTACCTGGTGTGCACTGGCTCCTCCCTCTATGCCCCTCCTCCAGACCTCAGTTAGGGAAACTGTGCCCGGAAGAGCTGACACAATAAGGAAGGGATTTGGAATCCCGGGTAAGACTCATACCAGCCACACCAATCACACCATACAACTCGTGATACTATATCCAGTTAACAGTATGAACAACAACTGAGCCTCACAAACAGATGGCTCATAACAAAAACCCTTTAGTTAGGCAATAACTATATACAAGTATTGCAGACAATCCGCACTTGGGATGGGCGCCCAGCATCCACTACGGACTACGAGAAATAGAATTACCGGTGAGTAAATTCTTATTTTCTCTGACGTCCTAGTGGATGCTGGGAACTCCGTAAGGACCATGGGGATTATACCAAAGCTCCCAAACGGGCGGGAGAGTGCGGATGACTCTGCAGCACCGAATGAGCAAACTCAAGGTCCTCCTCAGCCAGGGTAACAAACTTGAAGAATTTTGCAAATGTGTTTGAACCCGACCAAGTAGCAGCTCGGCAAAGTTGTAAAGCCGAGACCCCTCGGGCAGCCGCCCAAGAAGAGCCCACTTTCCTCATGGAATGGGCTTTTACAGATTTAGGATGCGGCAGTCCAGCCGCAGAATGTGCAAGTTGAATCGTGCTACAGATCCAGCGAGCAATAGTCTGCTTAGAAGCAGGAGCACCCAGCTTGTTGGGTGCATACAGGATAAATAGCGAGTCAGTTTTCCTGACTCCAGCCGTCCTGGAAACATATATTTTCAGGGCCATGACTATGTCCAGTAACTTGGAATCCTCCAAGTCCCGAGTAGCCGCAGGCACCACAATAGGTTGGTTCACATGAAAAGCTGAAACCACCTTAGGAAGGAATTGGGAACGAGTCCTCAATTCCGCCCTATCCATATGAAAAATCAGATAAGGGCTTTTACATGACAAAGCCGCCAATTCTAATACACGCCTGGCCGACGCCAAGGCCAACAGCATGACCACTTTCCACGTGAGGTATTTTAGCTCCACGGTTTTAAGTGGCTCAAACCAATGCAACTTTAGGAAATCCAACACCACGTTGAGATCCCACGGTGCCACTGGAGTCACAAAAAGGGGCTGAATATGCAGCACTCCTTTAACAAAAGTCTGAACTTCAGGCAGTGAAGCCAGTTCTTTTTGGAAGAAAATTGACAGAGCCGAGATCTGGACCTTAATGGAACCCAATTTTAGGCCCATAGTCACTCCTGACTGTAGGAAGTGCAGAAATCGACCGAGCTGAAATTCCTCCGTTGGGGCCTTCCTGGCCTCACACCAAGCAACATATTTTCGCCATATGCGGTGATAATGTCTTACGGTCACATCTTTCCTAGCTTTAATCAGCGTAGGAATGACTTCCTCCAGAATGCCCTTTTCTTTTAGGATCCGGTGTTCAACCGCGTTGCCGTCAAACGCAGCCGCGGTAAGTCTTGGAACAGACAGGACCCCTGCTGCAGCAGGTCCTGTCTGAGCGGCAGAGGCCATGGGTCCTCTGAGATCATTTCTTGAAGTTCTGGGTACCAAGCTCTTCTTAGCCAATCCGGAACCACAAGTATAGTTCTTACTCCTCTCCTTCTTATTATTCTCAGTACCTTGGGTATGAGAGGCAGAGGAGGGAACACATAAACCGACTGGTACACCCACGGTGTCACTAGAGCGTCCACAGCTATCGCCTGAGGGTCCCTTGACCTGGCGCAATATCTTTTTAGCTTTTTGTTGAGGCTGGACGCCATCATGTCCACCTGTGGCCTTTCCCAACGGTGTACAATCATTTGGAAGACTTCTGGATGAAGTCCCCACTCTCCCGGGTGGAGGTCGTGCCTGCTGAGGAAGTCTGCTACCCAGTTGTCCACTCCCGGAATGAACACTGCTGACAGTGCTAACACATGATTTTCCGCCCATCGGAGAATCCTTGTGGCTTCTGCCATCGCCATCCTGCTTCTTGTGCCCTGACGGTTTACATGGGCGACCGCCGTGATGTTGTCTGACTGGATCAGCACCGGCTGGTGTTGAAGCAGGGGTCTTGCTTGACTTAGGGCATTGTAAATGGCCCTTAGTTCCAGAATATTTATGTGTAGGGAAGTCTCCTGACTCATCCATAGTCCTTGGAAGTTTCTTCCCTGTGTGACTGCCCCCCAACCTCGAAGGCTGGCATCCGTGGTCACCAGGACCCAGTCCTGTATGCCGAATCTGCGGCCCTCTAGAAGATGAGCACTCTGCAGCCACCACAACAGCGACACCCTGGTCCTTGGAGACAGGGTTATCAGCCGATGCATCTGAAGATGCGATCCGGACCACTTGTCCAACAGATCTCACTGAAAGATCCTTGCATGGAACCTTCCGAATGGAATTGCTTCGTAAGAAGCTACCATATTTCCCAGGACTCGCGTGCAGTGGTGCACCGACACCTGTTTTGGATTTAGGAGGTCTCTGACTAGAGATGACAACTCCTTGGCCTTCTCCTCCGGTAGAAACACCTTTTTCTGTTCTGTGTCCAGAACCATCCCCAGGAACAGTAGACGCGTTGTAGGAACCAGCTGCGACTTTGGAATATTCAGGATCCAGCCGTGCTGTTGTAGCACTTCCCGAGCTAGTGCTACTCCGATCAACAACTGTTCCCTGGACCTCGCCTTTATAAGGAGATAGTCCAAGTACGGGATAATTATAACTCCCTTTTTTCGAAGGAGTATCATCATTTCGGCCATTACCTTGGTAAATACCCTCGGTGCCGTGGACAGACCAAACGGCAACGTCTGGAATTGGTAATAACAGTCCTGTACCACAAATCTGACGTACTCCTGGTGAGGAGGGTAAATGGGGACATGCAGGTAAGCATCCTTGATGTCCAGTGATACCATGTAATCCCCTTCGTCCAGGCTTGCAATAACCGCCCTAAGCGATTCCATTTTGAACTTGAACCTTCTTATATAAGTGTTCAAGACTTTCAAATTTAAAATGGGTCTCACCGAACCGTCCGGTTTCGGTACCACAAACATTGTGGAATAGTAACCCCGTCCCTGTTGAAAGAGGGGTACTTTGTTTATCACCTGCTGGGAGTACAGCTTGTGAATCGCCTCCAGCACCGCCTCCCTGTCTGGGGGAGTAGTTGGCAAGGCTGATTTGAGGAAACGGCGAGGGGGAGACGTCTCAAATTCCAGCTTGTACCCCTGAGATACCACTTGTAGAATCCAGGGATCCACCCGTGAGCGAACCCACTGGTCGCTGAAGTACCGGAGACGGGCCCCCACCGCACCTGGCTCCACCTGTGGAGCCCCAACGTCATGCGGTGGACTTAGAGGAAGCGGGAGAGGACTTTTGTTCCTGGGAACTTGCTGTTTGGTGCAGCTTTTTCCCCCTACCTCTGCCACTGGGCAGAAAGGACGCGCCTTTAACCCGCTTGCCTTTCTGGTACCGAAAGGACTGTACCTGATAATACGGTGCTTTCTTTGGCTGTGAGGGAACATGGGGTAAAAATGTCGACTTCCCAGCCGTCGCTGTGGAAACGAGGTCCGAGAGACCATCCCCAAACAATTCCTCACCCTTGTAAGGCAAAACCTCCATGTGCCTTTTAGAATCCGCATCACCTGTCCACTGCCGAGTCCATAATACTCTCCTGGCAGAAATGGACATTGCATTTATTCTAGATGCCAGTTGGCAAATATCCCTCTGTGCATCTCTCATGTATAAGACTACGTCTTTAATATGCTCTACAGTTAGCAATATAGTGTCCCTGTCAAGGGTATGAATGTTATCAGACAGGGAATCTGACCACGCAGCTGCAGCACTGCACATCCATGCTGAAGCAATAGCCGGTCTCAGTATAATACCTGAGTGTGTATATACAGACTTCAGGATAGCCTCCTGCTTTCTATCCGCAGGCTCCTTTAGGGCGGCCGTATCCGGAGATGGTAGTGCCACCTTCTTTGACAAGCGTGTGAGCGCTTTATCCACCCTAGGGGATGTCTCCCAACGTATCCTATCCTCTGGCGGGAAAGGGTACGCCCTTAGTAACCTTTTGGAAATTACCAGTTTCTTATCGGGGGAAACACACGCTTCATCACACACTTCATTTAACTCTTCAGAAGGGGGAAAAACCACAGGTTGCTTTTTCTCCCCAAACATAATACCCTTTTTTGTGGTACCAGGGTTAATGTCAGAAATGTGCAACACATTTTTCATTGCCGTAATCATGTAACGGATGGCCCTATTGGAATGTACACTAGTCTCATCGTCGTCGACACTGGAGTCAGTATCCGTGTCGACATCTGTGTCTGCCATCTGAGGTAGCGGGCGTTTTTGAGCCCCTAATGGCTTTTGAGACGCCTGGGCAGGCACGGACTGAGAAGCCGGCTGTCCCACATCTGCTATGTCATCAAACCTCTTATGTAAGGAGTTGACACTGTCACGTAATTCCTTCCACATATCCATTCACTCAGGTGTCGACCCCGCAGGGGGTGACATCACATTTATCGGCACCTGCTCCGCCTCCACATAAGCCTCCTCATCAAACATGTCGACACAGCCGTACCGACACTCTGCACACACACAGGGAATGCTCTGACTGAGGACAGGACCCCACAAAGTCCTTTGGGGAGACAGAGAGAGAGTATGCCAGCACACACCACAGCGCTATAAATCACAGGGATGTACACTATAATGAGTGATTTTACCCTATAGCAGCTATATATATATATATATATAGTGTTTGCGCCTAAATTTAGTGCCCCCCCCCCTCTCTTTTTTACCCTATTGAGCCTGGAAACTGCAGGGGAGAGCCTGGGGAGCGTCCTTCCAGCGGAGCTGTGAGAGGAAATGGCGCCAGTGTGCTGAGGGAGATAGCCCCGCCCCCTTCATGGCGGACTTCTCCCGCTTTTTTTATGGATATATGGCAGGGGATTTTACACATATATAGTCTTAATGACTATATTATGTGTATTTTTTGCCAATGTAAGGTAATCTTATTGCAGCCCAGGGCGCCCCCCCCCCCCCAGCGCCCTGCACCCATCAGTGACCGGAGTGTGAGGTGTGCATGGGGAGCAATGGCGCACAGCTGCAGTGCTGTGTGCTACCTTAATGAAGACCGGAGTCTTCAGCCGCCGATTTCCTGGACGTTCTTCTTGCTTCTGGCTCTGCAAGGGGGACGGCGGCGCGGCTCCGGGACCGGACGACCGAGGCTGGGCCTGTGTTCGATCCCTCTGGAGCTAATGGTGTCCAGTAGCCTAGAAGCCCAAGCTAGCTGCAAGCAGGTAGGTTCGCTTCTCTCCCCTAAGTCCCTCGTAGCAGTGAGTCTGTTGCCAGCAGATCTCACTGAAAATAAAAAACCTAAATATACTTTCTTTTCTAGAAGCTCAGGAGAGCCCCTAGTGTGCATCCAGCTCGAGCCGGGCACAGATTCTAACTGAGGTCTGGAGGAGGGGCATAGAGGGAGGAGCCAGTGCACACCAGGTAGTCCTAATTCTTTCTTAGAGTGCCCAGTCTCCTTCGGAGCCCGCTATTCCCCATGGTTCTTACGGAGTTCCCAGCATCCACTAGGACGTCAGAGAAAATAGACTTATTTTCCGGTGCGTGTGTAGGTGAGACCCGGACCATTTGTCCAGCAGGTCCCACTGAAACACCCGGGCATGAAACCTGCCAAACGGAATGGCTTCGTAAGCCGCAACCATCTTCCCTAGCACTCGAGTGCATTGATGAATCGACACTCTTGCCGGTTTCAGAATCTCCTTGACCATGCATTGGATTTCCAGAGCTTTTTCCGCCAGAAGAAACACTCTCTGCAGTTCCGTGTCCAGGATCATGCCCAAGAAAGGCAGCCGAGTTGTTGGAATCAACTGAGACTTTGGCAAATTTAGAATCCAACCTGTTGCAGAATCGTCAGGGAAAGTTCCACATTTCTTAGCAGCTGCTCCTCCGATCTCGCCTTTATCAGGAGATCATCCAAGTATGGGATAATTGTGACACCTTGCTTGCGCAGGAGTACCATCATTTCCGCCATCACTTTGGTGAAGACAACAAAAAATGAGAAAGCGCTATTCACTTTGGTATTAAAAATATTTTCTTTACTATTATAAAGATCACAATGTTATAAATACAAACATATACCGGCCGGTAAAACAATTATAAAACAATTAATAACATGATTCCTCAATCATCACACAGTAATGTAATTCTGTTAATCACCCTTAATTGATCAGAGTTATCACTATTTACACTAAGTGTATTTACTTATATATTGATATTATCCTTTTAACTCAATATGCATACATTGATCTATACCTCCAATCTAATGATTCAAAAACATGAGAGATAGATTTCACAATGGATTAATCAGTGGATAATTAGTAGATTAGGCATGCATGCATTCCATTATAAAACTGAAGAAATGGATTAGTATGTTTTCAGTTCCAACTACACAATGGGTTAATTTGTATCCAATAAGTCCATTATGCATGCATTCATTAATTAGAGGCAATGTGTAGGAAAGATTCCTTTTTCATACAGAGCCAAACCCTCCAACCACTTTCCTTTTTGTGGGAGGTATGAAACAGATTTGATCGACAACGTTAGATTCAGTCCAGAAAAAAATATACTTTAGGCAAATGTTCTCTATTAAGCCACAACCTTTAACCGACCACTTCTCACACGGTTAGTTTGGTTAGTTAGATGAGGCACATGTAATCAGATGAGTTATTTATAGTATAATGCTTTTCCACAAGGACTAGAGTGCATTTAGCAGAAGCACTCACTAGCAGCTTTATCCTTGATGGCTGTTATAATTGCCAGCCTGAGTGAAAAAAACACTCCTTCCCCTGTGCACTGGGGTAAGGAGAAAACAGTTCACCAGCCGATATTAAGGGTTTATGAGCCACACAAGTATTTGTAGCAGATGATGGAGAATGCTCTCCTGACTCACAACTGCTCTGGTATGCCCACAAACGCGTTTCTCCGCCTCAGGCTCAGTTTCAGCGGCTTCACTTTGGTGAAGACCCTCGGGGCTGTGGAAAGCCCAAACGGCAACGTCTGAAATTGGTAATAATAATCCTGCACCGCAAGTCTCAGGAAAGCTTGATGTGGAGGATATATCGGGACATGTAAGTAGGCATCTTTTATGTCGACTGACACCATAAAATTCCTCCCTTCTAGACTGGAGACCACTGCTCGAAGAGATTCCATTTTGAACTTGAAAGTTTTTAAATACAGATTGAGGGATTTTAAGTTAAGATTAAGTTAAATTAAGATTTTAAGTTCAGGATCGGTTTGACCGAGCCGTCCGGCTTTGGCACGACAAAAAGGCTCGAATAAAACCCTTCTCCCCGTTGGGACGGGGGTACCGGGACAATGACACTCTGGAGACACAGCTTTTGTATCGCAGCCTTCACTACTTCCCTTTCTGGGATAGAAACTGGCAAGGCTGATTTGAAAAATCGGTGGGGGGGGCACCTCCTGAAACTCCACTTTGTACCCCTGGGACACTATTTCTAACACCCAAGGATCTAGGCCCGAGTGAAACCAGACCTGACTGAAGAGTCGGAGACACGCCCCCACCGGCACGGATCCCCGTAGGGGAGCCCCAGCATCATGCGGTAGACTTGGCAGAGGTCGGGGAGGACTTTTGGTCCTGGGAGCCTGACACAGCAGTCAACCTTTTTCCCCTTCCTCTACCCTTTGAAGCAAGGAAGGACGAGCCTCTTCCTTTTCTGTATTTAGTAGGCCGAAAGGACTGCATCTGATAATGGGGTGCCTTTTTCTGTTGTGCTGGAACATAAGGAAGAAAAGATGACTTACCCGCTGTAGCGGTAGACACCAGGTCAGCGAGGCCGTCACCAAACAAGACACTACCTTTATAAGGGAGAGCTTCCATAGCTTTCTTGGAGTCGGCATCAGCATTCCATTGATGAATTCACAGCGCTCTTCTGGCCGAGACTGCCATGGCATTGGCCCTTGATCCCAAGAGGCCAATATCCATCGCTGCATCCTTTAGGTAAGCTGCAGCGTCCCTGATATAACCGGGAGTCAAAAGAATGTTATCCCTATCCAGGGTATCCATGTCAGATGCCAAATTATCAGCCCACTTAGCAATAGCACTACTCACCCACGCCGACGCCACGGCAGGTCTGAGGAGTGCACCCGTAGTGACATAAATGGCCTTTAATGTCGTTTCCTGCTTACGATCCGCAGGATCCTTGAGGGCAGCAGTGTCGGGAGACGGAAGCGCCACCTTCTTGGACAGCCGGGACAGGGGCTTGTCCACATTGGGAGATGACTCCCACTTTTCCCTGTCGTCAGAGGGGAAAGGATATGCCATAAAAATCCTCTTGGGAATCTGCCACCTTTTGTCAGGCGATTCCCAAGCTTTTTCACAAAGAGCATTCAGTTCATGAGAGGGGGGAAACGTCACCTCAGGCTTTTCCCCTTATATAAAAAAACCCTTGTATCTGGAACAGCAGGCACTTCAGAAATATGTAAACATCTTTAATTGCCACAATCATGTACTGAATACTCTTAACCACTTTTGGATGTAAACTGGCCTCACCAGAGGCGTAACTAGGGTTTTTGGAGCCCAGGGCAAGGTTAGGAATGCCCCCCCCCCCCACACACACACACACACACCCACACACACACACCCCCACTCCACCACCTAAAAAAAAAAAAGGACCACCTAAAAAAAAAAAAAAAGGACCACCTAAAAAAAAAAAAAAAAAAAGTAAAGAAAAGTCTTAGAAAGAAATCGACAAATTGTGTGAACACACTGGGAACATTCTTTTCAATTAAACATGCACCTTACCTGTATGATGGTTTCTCACAATATGGAACCTCTGAAGAACTGTATCCTCTGAGGCAGATTGCGTCTTCAGTCGGTATTCACTATTCATGTAGGAGATCCAATCGTCCGGAAGATACCTGTTTGTGTAGGAATATTAACAAGGTCAGTATCATGCAACAGTGGTTCAACAAGACTCACATACTGTCCCCTGTGTTACATCCTGCCCCCTGCGTCTCTCAGCCACACCATCATCTCCCTCTCGTGTCATCTCTCAGTCACACCATCACCACCCCCTGCATCATCTCTCAGCCACACCATCACCTCCCACTGCGTCACCGCTCAGCACGCCATCACCTCCCCCTGCGTCGTCACTCAGCACACCATCACCTCCCCCTGCGTCGTCACTCAGCACACCATCACCTCCCCCTGTGTCGTCACTCAGCACACCGTCACCTCACCCTGCATCATCATTCAGCACACCATCACCTCCCCCTGCGTTGTCATTCAGCACACCATCACCTCCCACTGCGTCGTCATTCAGCACACGCTATCGCACTCTGTGTCCCTGTGTGTGTTCCATGCGCTGGGAGCCCATGCTGCTGCTTTCAGGGAGACTGCACCACACCTGAGCGCCCTGTGCTTGCATTCTGACAGAGAGGGCGGGATGTATTAACATACATTGCCACCAATCGCTGCCTACCGCAGCGATGCTAACATATGCGATTAACATCGCAATGCGGTAGACAAACCCCCCTGTGATGTTGAATGGAGGTACTCACACTGCTGGCGGGGTGGTGGCATGGAGACACACACTGCTGTTGGGGGGGGCATGGAGACACACACTGCTGATGGGGGGAGGGGGACATGGAGACACACACTGCTAATGGGGGGGCATGGAGACACACACATATACACACACACACACACACACACACACACACACACACACACACACACTGCTGATGGGGGGGCATGGAGACACACACTGCTGATGGGGGGAGGGGGGCATGGAGACACACACACACTGCTGATGGGGGGTAGGGGGGCATGGAGACACATACACACTGCTGATGGGGGGTAGGGGGCATGGAGACACACACACACTGCTGATGGGGGGTAGGGGGCATGGAGACACACACACTGCTGATGGGGGGTAGGGGGCATGGAGACACACACACACTGCTGATGGAGGGTAGGGGAGCAGGGGGGCATGGAGACACACACACTGCTGATGGGGGGTAGGGGGGCATGGAGACACTCTGGTGTGGGGAGGGGGACATGGAGACACACACACACTGCTGATGGGGGGGCATGGAGACACTCAGGGACACACACACACACACACACTGAGATGCTCTCACCTTGATGAATTGCAGCCTCCAGCAGCTCCTCCCTCCTCATCCACTGCCAGCCAGGCCCCAGGAGAAGAGCAGCAGAGCTGCAGAAGATCCCGATGTAACCCCGCCCCCTGCTCGGGTCAGATGAGCATGTGCTGGGCTCCACCAATCTGGGCTCAGCACATGCCCCTCTGACCCCACTGTCACATGTTACTCTCTGCTGCTGCTGCTGCTCCTCGTTCTCACACAGCAGGCTCCCGGCGGCAGCAGCAGCACGTTAATGGGGGCAGGTGAGCAGGTACGATGCCCTAGCCGGCGGCGCCCCCTTCTGCTGGGCCTGCCACAGCGCCCAGGGCACGTGCCCTGCTCGACCCCCCTTAGTTATGCCTCTGGGCCTCACTAAAGTCGACACTGGAATCAGAGTCCGTGTCGGTATCAGAATCCGCCATCTGGGTAAATTAACGCTTTTGTGACCCTGAGGGGGCCTGTACCTGGGATAAGGCTTCCTCCGTGGATTTTCTCCACGTTTGTGTCCGAGAATCAAATTTATCCAGCCTCTTAGACAATAACGCCACATTTGCATTCAATGTACTCAACATGGCCACCCAATCAGCAGTCGGCGGTGCCGACAGAGTCACTCCCAAATCTTTCTCTGCACCCCCAGTAACTTCCTCCGGGGAGGAGCACTCAGCCTCAGACATGTCGACACACCGTACCGACATACACACACTCACACTGGCAATAGGGGACAGACCCACAGAGAAGCCTGTTAGAGAGGACACAGAGGGAGTATACCAGCTCACACCCCAGCGCCCATATACTACAGAAAAAATAATATATGATTACTGCGCTGTTTAAATAGCACCAAATTACTGTGCCCCCCCCCCCATTTTGCTCCCTGTACTTGCTAAGTAGAGTGGAGGTCCGGGCCAGCGTCTCTGCAATGTCTGTGAAGAGCAGAGGCGTATCTAGCACGGGGCGAGCAGGGCACGTGCCCTGGGTGCCATGGCAGCCCCAACAGAGGGGGGCGCCACCGGCACGGCCTACTCGCCCCATGCATCAGGGATTCCGCCGGCGCTACCCGCGGCGGTTTCCCTGTCTCCCCGGCTGCTGTGCCTGTCACAATAGACAGGCAGCGGCAGCCAGGAGCCTCCCCCTACTCCCCCCTGCAAAGTGTGCGCGATCGCGACCGCGGAGGTGCGCGCATGCGCGTGCGCGACCTCGGGGGGGCGCGCGGCCCCTGAACAGCAGTGAGCGGGGTAATCTTCTTTATACTTCCCTGTCGGGACAGGGGGTGCGGGACATTTTGTGTGTGTGTGTTAAGTGTGTGTGTGGGACAGTGTTCTTGTGGGACAGTGTGTGTGTGTTAATTGTGTGTGTGGGACAGTGTGAGTGTGTTAATTGTGTGTGTGGGACAGTTTGAGTGTGTGTAAATTGTGTGTGTGTGGGACAGTTTGAGTGTGTGTAAATTGTGTGTGTGTGGGACAGTGTGAGTGTGTATTAATTGTGTGCGTGTGTTAATTGTGTGTGTGGGACAGTGAGTGTGTTAATTGTGTGTGTGTGTGTGTGTGTGTGTGTGTGTGTGTGTGTGTGTGTGTGTGTGTGTGTGTGTGTGGACAGTGTGAGTGTGTTAATTGTGTGTGTGGGACAGTTTTGCGTGTTTGTTAATTGTGTGTGTGGGACAGTGTGAGTGTGTTAATTGTGTGTGTGGGACAGTTTTGAGTGCGTGTTAATTGTGCGTGTGTTAATTGTGTGTGTGTGTGACAGTTTGAGTGAGTAATTGTATGTGTGTGTGTGTGTGTGTGTGTGGGACAGTTTGAGTGTGTGTTAATTGTGTGTGGGTGGGACAGTTTGAATGTGTGTTAATTGTGTGTGCGTGTGTATTAATTGTGTGTGTGTGGGACAGTGTGCGTGTGTGTTAATTGTGTGTGTGTGGGACAGTGTGCGTGTGTTAATTGTGTGTGTGTGGGACAGTGTGAGTGTGTTAATTGTGTGTGTGTGTGTGGGACAGTGCGTGTTTGTTAATTGTGTGTGGGACAGTGTGTGTTATTTGTGTGTGTGGGACAGTGTGCGTGTGTTAATTGTGTGTGCGTTAATTGTCCCGGCGGTTATTGGCGTCTGTAGTGTGCGCCCCGTCCTCCTCCGCTGCCAGGAGCGGCGGTGTGCGGCTCTCCCCCTACCTCGCCGGCTCCGTCCTCCTGTCGTGGCCCTGCAGTGTGTGCCGGTCTCCCCAGCAGCAGCAGGTTAGTCTCTCCCCCCCACCCCCCCACTCCTCCTCCTCCCCCCCCCTCTCTCTCACTCTCTCTCTCTCTCTCTCTCCTCCTGTGGATTGTAGTTTGTAAGTATCATTTTCATTTTTACAGGTACCCCTATTGGATTCTACTGGACAAGTGGACGTGATCGGCGTGGGATGTAGGTAAGTAATCTGTCTCTCATTTTTACAGGTACCCCTATTGGATTCTACTGGACAAGTGGACGTGACCAGCGTGGGATGTAGGTAAGTAATCTGTCTCTCATTTTTACAGATTCCCCTACTGGATTCTACTGACAAGTGGACGTGATCGGCGTGGGATGTTGGTAAGTAATCTGTCTCTCATTTTTACAGGTACCCCTATTGAATTCTACTGGACAAGTGGACGTGATCGGCGTGGGATGCAGGTAAGTAATCTGTCTCTCATTTTTACAGATTCTCCTACTGGATTCTACTGACAAGTGGACGTGATTGGCGTGGGATGTTGGTAAGTAATCTGTCTCTCATTTTACAGGTACCCCTATTGAATTCTACTGGACAAGTGGACGTGATCGGCGTGGGATGTAGGTAAGTAATCTGTCTCTCATTTTACAGGTACCCCTATTGAATTCTACTGGACAAGTGGACGTGACCGGCGTGGGATGTAGGTAAGTAATCTGTCTCTCATTTTACAGGTACCCCTATTGAATTCTACTGGACAAGTGGACGTGACCAGCGTGGGATGTAGGTAAGTAATCTGTCTCTCATTTTACAGGTACCCCTATTGAATTCTACTGGACAAGTGGACGTGATCGGCGTGGGATGTAGGTAAGTAATCTGTCTCTCATTTTTACAGGTACCCCTATTGAATTCTACTGGACAAGTGGACGTGACCAGCGTGGGATGTAGGTAAGTAATCTGTCTCTCTATTTTACAGGTACCCCTATTGGATTCTACTGGACAAGTGGACGTGACCGGCGTGGGATGTAGGTAAGTAATCTGTCTCTCATTTTTACAGATTCCCCTACTGGATTCTACTGGACAAGTGGACGTGACTAGCGTGGGATGTAGGTAAGTAATCTGTCTCTCATTTTTACAGATTCCCCTACTGAATTCTACTGACAAGTGGACGTGACCGGCGTGGGATGTAGGTAAGTAATCTGTCTCTCATTTTTACAGATTCCCCTACTGAATTCTACTGACAAGTGGACGTGATCGGCGTGGGATGTAGGTAAGTAATCTGTCTCTCATTTTTACAGGTACCCCTATTGGATTCTACTGGACAAGTGGACGTGACCGGCGTGGGATGTAGGTAAGTAATCTGTCTCTCATTTTTACACATTCCCCTACTGGATTCTACTGGACAAGTGGACGTGACCGGCGTGGGATGTAGGTAAGTAATCTGTCTCTCATTTTTACAGATTCCCCTACTGGATTCTACTGGACAAGTGGACGTGACTAGCGTGGGATGTAGGTAAGTAATCTGTCTCTCATTTTTACAGATTCTCCTACTGAATTCTACTGACAAGTGGACGTGACCGGCGTGGGATGTAGGTAAGTAATCTGTCTCTCATTTTTACAGATTCCCCTACTGAATTCTACTGACAAGTGGACGTGATCGGCGTGGGATGTAGGTAAGTAATCTGTCTCTCTATTTTACAGGTACCCCTATTGGATTCTACTGGACAAGTGGACGTGACCGGCGTGGGATGTAGGTAAGTAATCTGTCTCTCATTTTTACACATTCCCCTACTGGATTCTACTGGACAAGTGGACGTGACCGGCGTGGGATGTAGGTAAGTAATCTGTCTCTCATTTTTACAGATTCCCCTACTGGATTCTACTGGACAAGTGGACGTGACTAGCGTGGGATGTAGGTAAGTAATCTGTCTCTCATTTTTACAGATTCCCCTACTGAATTCTACTGACAAGTGGACGTGACCGGCGTGGGATGTAGGTAAGTAATCTGTCTCTCATTTTTACAGATTCCCCTACTGAATTCTACTGACAAGTGGACGTGATCGGCGTGGGATGTAGGTAAGTAATCTGTCTCTCATTTTTACAGGTACCCCTATTGGATTCTACTGGACAAGTGGACGTGACCGGCGTGGGATGTAGGTAAGTAATCTGTCTCTCATTTTTACAGGTACCCCTATTGGATTCTACTGGACAAGTGGACGTGACCGGCGTGGGATGTAGGTAAGTAATCTGTCTCTCATTTTTACAGATTCCCCTACTGGATTCTACTGGACAAGTGGACGTGACCGGCATGGGATGTAGGTAAGTAATGTGTCTCTCATTTTTACAGCTACCCCTATTGGATTCTACTGGACAAGTGGACGTGACCGGCGTGGGATATAGGTAAGTATGTGTGAGTGTGTCAGTGTGCTTTAATAAATTTTTACTGTCACGGTGTGTGAGTTGTGTTTTTATTTGGGTATTTTTTCTGTTGTAGAACTACAGGTACCGGCGGGCCCGTTATTTCCCTGCATGTTGGTACTTGAGGTTCTCCAAGTACCAGCAAGCGGGGGAGGCTTTCTGGGCCTTGTAGTTCCACAACAAAAAACAATATTCTTTTTTTACTTACATGGTTATCAGCCTCCCATCCACAGCCCACGGATGGGGGGGACAGCCTCGGGCTTCACCCCTGGCCCTTGGGTGCCTGGAGGGGGGGTGACCCCTTGATTTAAGGGGTCCCCACTCCTCCAGGGAACCCCGGCCAGTGGTGACTAGTTAGGGGGGTAATGCCACGGCCGCAGGGACCTACATAAATGTGTCCCCCGGCTGTGGCATTATGTCCCTGGCTAGTGGAGCCCGGTGCTGGTTTTAAAAATACGGGGGGACCCCTACATCTTTTGTCCCCCGTATTTTTGGAACCAGGACCGGACTAAGAGCCCGATGCTGGTTGTCTAAATACGGGGAACCCCTGTCCAATTTTTTCCCAGTATTTAAACAACCAGGACCGGCTCAAAGAGCCCGAGGCTGGTTATACTTAGGAGGGGGACCTCACGCAGTTTTTTTTTTACATTTTTAACCCATTCAGACCCTTCTTCATTAAGTTAATGGAAACCCTGGACAACAAAATTGTATTCATGTCCTCCTCCCACTCCCTTCCCAGTCCCAAACACTAATTATTAATTTTTTCTATAAAAATGTACAATATATCACAAGTATGATGAGCAGGCATGCAGCGGGCATTGGCGGCTTTGGACTGAGTTGCAAATTAGTGGCGGAGGGCTGGGTCAGTTAATGGTGGGCGAGTTTGTAAGCCATTGGTGGTGGCAGCGGGCATCGGCTCAGAGGCAGTGGCGGGCATTGGCTCGGTGGCGGTAGGGGTCATCGGCAGGATTCGGCGGACATTATGGCTGTAGTGCCTCACCGCACGCCACTGACCTCACCGCATGCCACTGGTGTGTGGGACAGTGTGCGTGTGTGTTAATTGTGTGTGTGGGACAGTGTGAGTGTGTGTTAATTGTGTGTGTGTGGAACAGTGTCAGTGTGTGTAAATTTTTGCAGTCCAGTGTGTGTGTGGGGGAGAGGAAAGTATGAGAATGTGTGTGTGTAGTCTGAGTGGGTGTGTGTAGGATTTGGGGGTGGCAAGTCTGTGTGTGTGTAATCAGTGTGTGTGGGATGTACTAATGGCCATTTACCGAAGACAGATATGTATTAAACCACGGGCACTGAGATGCCCTTCTCACTCACCATCCAGCTGGGTGGGCGAGCCGGGCGGGTGGAAAGCCAGCAGCAGGGGCAGCATGCCGGATATCAGCAGCCGAGGGTGGGGGCTGTAATGCACGTGCGGAGCCCAAAGCCGGAGATCAGCAGCATGCTGACCGGCAATAAGCAGCTTCTGCTTCCGCGTTCAACATGCTGCTGATCTCCGGCTTTGGGCTACGCAGGGTTCGGGGGATGGGTGTCCTCTGCCGGTGTACTGCAGCTCCGGGGGTGCGGGCTCCGGAGGCTTTTAGCACTGTTGAATATCCAGCTGCCTCAAGTATGTACAGCCCGCACCCTCTGCTGCTGATATCCGGCATGCTGCTGCTGGCTGTCCCCCCGCCCGGCTCGGCCACACAGCTATATGGTGAGAAGGGCATCTCAGTTCCTGAGGTTTAACACATATGCCTCAGAAAATGGCCTCTGCGGTAAACGATACTAATGCTTACCGTGATAGTAACAGCGGGGAGGAAGGCGCACATCGGGATCCTGCAGCATGAAACAAGAACCCCTTCGGAGCGCAGCAGACCACACTGAAAAGGGTGCATACCCGGTGCGGTGCTCTGCATCCCGGGTGGTGCCGAAGATGTGGAGTGTCGGAGGTGGCAGAAGCAGCTTGGGGTGAGAAACCGCTGCAGCCCTTCCGCTGCTAAACTCTGCAATTAGTGTATTAAGGGGGTGGGCTCCCCTCATCATAGTGCCCCACAGTCCATGTTAATTCTGGGGGTAGGATCCCCTAACTCTATAATGGGAATTTTGGCTCATATCATGTGCTGTAACGTGAATTTTGGCTCATACCGTGTGCTATAATGTGAATTTCGGCTCATACTATGTGGGGTAATGTGAATTTTGGCTTATTCCATGTGCTGTAATGTGAATTTCGGCTCATACCGTGTGCTGTAATGTGAATTTCGGCTCATACCATGTGGGGTAATGTGAATTTTGGCTCATACCATGTGGAGTAATGTGAATTTTGGCTCATACCGTGTGCTCTAATGTGAATTTCGGCTCATACCGTGTGCTATAATGTGAATTTTGGCTCATACCATGTGGGGTAATGTGAATTTCGGCTCATACTGTGTGCGCCATGTGAATTTCGGCTCATGCCGTGTGGGGCAATGTGAATTTCGGCTCATACTGTGTGCTATAATGTGAATTTCGGCTCATACCGTGTGCTATAATGTCAAAGGGGCACCAGTACTAGATAGTATAAGGGGTCCTACTACACTGAAGGACACGCCCCTTTTGAGTGACCACGCCCCTTCGGCGCGCGCATAATTGCTATCTGCACTCTTTCATTCCACCTTCAAAAATTCAACTTCAACCACTGCACCTACATACACATACATACACACCATGACATCTTTATATGCAGTGACACCGGTGGTGTCTGCACATACTTTCCTTTTGTATTTTTTTTTTATTATCATTTTATTAATTTATTATTTTTATTAAAAAAAAATTATTTATTTTTTTTTGGGGGGGGGGGGCGCCATTATTGATCTTGCCCTGGGCTCCAAAAACCCTAGTTACGCCTCTGGTGAAGAGAGAAAATGGCGCTGGTAAGCTGTGAGGGCTAAGCCGCGCCCCCTCCCAGCACGCTGTAGTCCCGCTCAATTTTAAATATTTATACCGGCGGGGGCCTTATATTTAGTGCCTAGGCACTTATATATGCTCTTTTGCCAGTTTATAGTACTCCAGTAACTTGCTGCCCAGGGCACCCCCCCTGCGCCCTGCACCCTGTGAGTGCCGTTGGTGTATGTGTGGGAGCATGAGGCGCGGCGCGACCGCTGCACTGTACCTCCATTACTGAAGTCTTCTGCCGTCACTGAAGTCTTCTTGCTTCTGTATACTCACCCGGCTTCTTTCTTCTGGCTTCTGTGAGGGGGATGACGGCGCGGCTCCAGGAACAAGCAGCTAGTCGCACCAAGTGATCGAACCCTCTGGAGCTAATGGTGTCCAGTAGCCTAAGAAGCAGAGCCTTTAACTCAGAAGAAGTAGGTCTGACTTCTCTCCCCTCACTCCCACGAAGCAGGGAGCCTGTAGCCAGCAGGTCTCCCTGAAAAAAAAAAACCTAACATAAAGTGTTTTCAGAGAAACTCAGGAGAACTCCCCTAGTGTGTGTTCAGTCTCTCTGGGCACAGAATCTAACTAAGGTCTGGAGGAGGGGCATAGAGGGATGAGCCAGTTCACATCCGTTCAAAGTCTTATATTGTGCCCATGTCTCCTGCGGATCCCGTCTATACCCCATGGTCCTTTTGGAGTCCCCAGCATCCTCTAGGACGTAAGAGAAAAATTATACTTACAAAGAATCCGGTGTAGATCGGTCCTCTTCTTAAAAGTTATAATCCACGTACTTGTTAAAATAAAAAAACGAAATACCCGGTCCACGAACTGAAAGGGGTCCAATATTTACACATGGAACCCCTTTCCCCGAATGTCGGGACCCCCCCCCCCCCCCCCCCCGTGGCACTCTCCTAATTGGCTGTGCGCTCCTGCTCTGTCAGTCAGGCGGCTCACTGTGGATATATTGTAGCTTAGCAGCGCTACATTATATCCCATGGTGGGATCTTTGTGGTCTGAAGAAGTCAGGCACAGCAGCAGCTCTGACACTGAGCAGCATCATACTGCTCCCTCCCAGGGTGTGTCACCCAGGAGTGCTGCCTCCCAATCACTGTGACAGACTGAGCAATGTGACAGACTGAGAGAGGCTACTGGTGGCTGTCTCAACACACCAAACTGTGAGTGACTCAAATCATTCGGACTTCTAAATGATTCGAGTCATTGTGTTGAGACAGCAACTCAGCCATATCTAGCTGATATGCACCTCGGAGCTGGATGTAGTGCTGCAATTGCCATATCAGCTAACATTTATACTATTTGGATACAAACAGCCGCTGTGAATAGAATTGTTACAAATTAACCAAAATACACTATTTCATTCTTTGTAGGAGGATACAGTCTGGGAGTTTTGCCAAATAGTTACTATTTCCAAACTATTTAATACTACCATGGGAATCAAATGATTTGTTTTAATATATGCATATGATGGAGAGAACAAAGTATTGATATTATTACTCTCCTTGGAATTTTACTAGAATTTTATTGTTGTTTATTGGTGTACTGTATATTTTTGATGCATATTTCTGATTGTGATTGCACAATAAATGTGATATTATATAATTACTGGCCTTCCTAATATTAATTCTTAATACTTATTCATTTTTGAGGACTAATGGTTTTACAAAAAAATCTAATATATACATATTCTTTGATGTGATACAAGTAATAAGCATCCACAAGCGCAGTAATTATCTATTTGTTTTTTCTGTCAGCTTATTAAGGGTTCTAATCAAACCCTCAATTACGTGCAGCTGAGGTGGATTAATGCACTCCTAGAGTGTGAATATTTATTTCTATCTATATTTGTATAACTATTTATCACAGCGCCAGGAGTGTCAGTGTTGGGACTGCCTTTCCTGAAATATATAGTTTTTCTCATTGCAGAAAAGCCAGATTCTGGAAGTTCTGAACGTAGAGACATCATAATTCTTATCAGCACACCAGGCGATGTAAGAATTTCAGACCTTGCATTAAACACGGGCATATGCTGGTATGCGGGCCTACATATAGTTCAGATAACCGCCTCAGAAATCCATTGGCCCTCAGGAGTGTTGCTTCAAGAGCCATGCCGTCAAGACCAGTTTGGCTAGGTTTGGGTAGAGACAAGGTCCCTGTACGAGGAGGTCTGGGCGCATAGGAAGTAGAAGGAAATGCTTAGTCGATAGACCCTGCAGGTCTGAGAACCATTTCCGTCGAGGCCACGCTGGAGTGACTAGAAGTAGTATTCCTACTTCTTGATTGAACTTCCGTAGTACCCTGGGCAGGAGACACTTGAGGGAACACGTAGGGCAGCCGAAAGTTCCATAGAACCGCCAGTGCGTCCATGAACGCTGCTTGAGGATCCCTGGCCCTTGATCCAAAGACCAAAACCTTGTGATTTTGTCGAGACACCATAAGGTCTACGTCCGGTAGACACCACCTGTCCACTAGGAGTCGAAAGACTTCTGGATGAAGACTCCACTCTACAGCGTGCACGTCCTGGCAACTGATGAAGTCCATTTCCCAGTTCAGGATACCCGGAATGAACACTACTGATATGGCTGGCAGATGGCGTTCTGCCCAACACAGGATTTTTGACACTTCCATCATTGCCATGCGGCCTAGAGTGCTGCCCTGATGGTTTATGTATGCCACCGTAGTGGCGTTGTCTGATCGTACTTGAACAGGCCTGTTCTGTACTAGAGGTAGGGCGAGAAATAGTGCAATGAACACTGCCTTCAACTCCAGAATATTTATTGGAAGGAGTAATTCCTCCTTGAGCCAACGACCTTGAAAAGAGTGTTGTTCCAGCACCGCTCCCCATCCCCCTCAGACTGGCGTCTGTTGTCAGCAGGACTCAGTCGGAGACCCAGATGGGACGGTCTCTGCTCTTGCTAGTCCTGGATTCATCAGGTCAGCGACAGGCGAACCTCTGGAGTCAAAGAGATCATGTGAAATCTGATCCAATGAGGCAGGCCGTCCCACATGGAAACAAGTAACCTGTGTAGTGGGCGGGAATGAAATTGAGCGTACACTACAATGTCGAAGGCCGATACCATTAGGCCAAGTACTTGCATCACCGAGTGTATAGACACTCTGGGACAACTAAGGAAGCACCTTATCCTGTCTTGAATATTCAGGGCTTTTTCTAGAGACAGAAACAATATCTGTCTGTGTGTGTCCAGGAGTGCCCCCCAGTTACACCATGCTCTGAGCTGGGACCAGCGAGGACTACTTCCATTTGATAAGCCACCCATGGGCTTGCAGGAAGGTTACCTTCAGTTGCAGATGACAGAGAAAGACTTTGTGGGAATTTGCCAGAATCATCAGGTCGTCTAGATACGGCAGGTTGCTGACTACCTGGTGACGGAGATGAGCCATCATAACAGCCATGACCTTGTGAAGATTCAAGGATCCATAGCCAGTCCAAATGGCACCGCCTGGAATTGGAATGGATGTTGCCATTAGCAAACCGCAGAAACTGCTGATGCGATATGGCAAAAGGTATATGCAGTTATGCATCCTGTATATCCAGGGATACCATATAGTCTTCGGGTTCCCTAGCCAGTACAATGGGGTGCAGTGTTTCAAAATGAAACCTGGACACCCTCACAAATTTGTTCAAAGATTTGAGATTTAGTATAGGCTGGAAGGACCCATTGAGTTTCGGGACAGAAACAGGGTTGAATAATAACCTCTGCCTCTCTGGGACTGAGGTACCGGCACAATCACTCCTGTACTCAGGAGGGAACTCACCACAGTTTGTAGAGTTGGCGCCTTTGACGGATCTGAAAGGAGGGCAGTAGTGCAAAACTGGTGAGGGGGACGTCTCTTGAACAAGACAGAGTACCCGTAAGAGACAACTTCCAGTACCCATGCGACTGAAGTGATCTTTAACCAGATCTGGGTGAACCATAGAAGTCGGCCTTCCACTCTGGGATCCCCCAGAGGGAGGTCCGCCCCGTCATGCGGCAGGCTTGTCATGTTTTGAAGCAGGCTGACTGATTGTTTGGCCTGGGTCTTTGTAGTTTTGGGAGCACGAGATTGTCTCGGGTATGCCTGACCTTTTGCATTTCCTTGAGGCCGAAAGGAATGGAAAGTGGTACCTATTGCCTTCTGTTCAGAAGGATTAGTAGTGGGGAGAAAAGCCGTCTCAGCGGCAGCTATTTCAGACACTATTTTATTTAGGTCTACCCCAAACATAATGTCCCCAGTGAAGGGGAGTACCTCCAAGGTCTTTTGGAGTGTTGAGCTGAAATGCGTGAAAAGTGACCGTTTGGGAGCCCAAACGACACTTTTTTTGCGATCATGCCAAGCACTTTTCCTGACACTTTAAACGGGAGATCAAGCGCGATTTAACAGATGAATTCTGCCCATTGTATTCAAACATTTGAGTGGCAGATACACCTTTGAAAACATGCAACACACATTCAAAACATTGTTTTTCTTTCAAAGTATTTGTGTAAAGAAACCACTGAGCTAGTACATACAGATACAAAGTTCTCCTTAGGTCAGGTTTTGCTGAATATGTTCTTTATAGGAAGATGATTCAATGAAAACAATGCAATTATGTATCACTCTGTTTCCAAAAACAGTTCGGTGGCATCTTATAATAACTAACCACAACCACAAATGTTCAGGCGTCAAAACTCATAATTAAACACAAGTTGATACAATACTCCAAGATAAAGATTTCCAGTTTAAATGATAATGATATTCAAACTACTGCAGGTGAACCAATGTAAATTGTACCCATTTATATTAATTTTCTATTAGCATATATCTCACACATCATCCCAAGATTTCCTTTGTTTTCTTTTAGGACTTAAGGTCCATACACACTGAGCACTTTTCCCCGCTGCCCAGCGATGTCAGCGGGGGTGAGCGGCTTTCCATAGCAGGACACTACGGAAAGCCGCTCACCCCGCCATTCATCTACTGGTAAAACCAGCAGATGAACGGCGGCTGCCAGCGATGAAGCGGGAGTGCGCATCAGCGCTCACCCATACACACTGGGCGGCTTCGAGCTGAAAGCAGCTCAAAACACCAAAAGTGAGCAGCTTTCAGCTCAATATCGCCCAGTGTGTATGGGCCTTTATACTCCTGGGAAATGTCCAGCCTAGTACTGTGACCTGATACACTGATTAGAAATGATTGTAGTATAGCATGTACAATATGCCAGCTCCCACTTGTTATAAATTGTGATAATAAGGTGATGTTGATAGAAGTTCCCCGTTTCTCACTGGCATATGATTGGCTTCAGCCAGCTAATCACAAAACACTAAGGATATGGGTAGAGCTGTAAATGTAAACCACATCATGGAGAGACTGTTGATTTATGTGGAGAAGGGAAACAATAGCAAGTACTCTAGGTCGAATTCTTCTTTCCCTGTGACTGCTAATCCTGCCTTTTGCACATAGTATATGGGCGAATATACGCACACAGTGCCTGATTTGAGGTTGTAAGTAAAGCAAAAAAGTAAGCAATTGGGCAAAACCAAACTGCACTGCAGGTGGGGCAGATGTAACATGCAGAGATTTAGATTTGGGTGGGGTATGTTCAACCTGAAATCTAAATTACTGTCTAAAAATAAAGCTGTACAGTATTTGAGAGCTACATGCAAAAGCAGCCAGTATTTACCCCGAACAGAAAAAAATACCCACCCAAATCTCTCTGCACGTTACATCTACCACATCTGCAGTGCAGCATGGTTTTGCCCAGTTGCTTGCTTTTTAGCTTTACTTACAAACATTCAGGCTCACAGTGCAGGATCACAATTGCCTGATTTCTATTCAACTCTAAAGCAGGGGCTTAGAGGGACATTTACTAAGCAGTGATAAGAGCAGAGAAGTGAGCCAGTGGAGAAGTTGCCCATGGCAACCAATCAGCACTGAAGTAACATCTATAATTTGCATACTATAAAATTATACAGAGCTGCTGAGTGGTTGATGGGGCAACTTCTCCACTGGCTCACTTATCTGAGATGAGAAAAGCCACTGGCCTGAGGAGTAACATGAGAGAGAAGCAGACAATACACTGAGACGTTGAATACAAGAAGGGTGGTAAGTTTATAATTGCTGAGCGAGGCAGAAGAAGGCCTGGGGCTGGCTGGGAAGGGAACAATACTCTTTGGCTTTGTCTGTATGCAAACAGTGAGACAGGGTGTGCCCCCGACTACTCCTTTGATTTAGGAAAATGCTGCTGTGTGCTGTGCTATGCTGTATTTGCTGTGCTGCGTCCAGAGTCTGAGTGGCTATGCTCTATAGTGACTGTGTAATTTCATACCTGCCTACCCTCCCGCATCCTGCAGGAGACTCCCGGTTCACTGTGGAGTCTCCCGCTACCCCGCAAAGGTCAACAAAACTCCCGGATTCCCCACTGCCCCATCAGGAATCCGAACTGTGTAGCCTGAACAAAAGTACAAATCTGAGCCCGCTGCTTCCTCCACCCACCTCCGTCATGCACCGCCTGACCAGTAAGCAGCTGAAGTGGACTAGGAGCCGACATGGATCACCCTTTCTTGATCAGCACTGCGCCAGTGAGTACTTCTTGTCACTTGTAACCTAAAGCACAAAGCAGCGTTTCCCTATGCTGTGGGTACCTGTCTGCTTTATTGACACTCCACTTTTGACATGGACTATCCGCCACCCAGTGATCGCTGGTGTGACAGAGGGGGATCCCTCCGGTGTTGATGCATGAAGCTTGGGAGTCCTTTGTCCTCTAACTGCTGGGGCCCCCTGGGTATATTTGCATGACATACCACTGGTCACCAGCTCCTTACCTGCGGTGGCTTTGCACAGCCTTGCTGTTCCGGCCTGTGGCAGCAGAACTGGTTGGTGTCATCTCCATGCTGTGTACATGCTGGCCGGGACTGCTTCCTTCACATGCCCCCGGACTGTACACATATCTGCAGGACTCACTCTCCTGGGCTGCATCAGTTTCATCATCTGACCAGGTCCTGGCTGCAGAGCGCTGCACTGCTAACCCCTGCTGATGAGTGATCCTGAGTTCTGCACTGGCCTTACAGACGCTGAGCTGAACAGTCATATCCTGGTGAGCTCTCCTCTGGGGTCCTGACCTTGTTATATCCAGGCTCCATATTTACTATCGAGAAATCTAGGTCTTGCTCCTTTTATTTAATCCTCCACCACAGAAGTTTAACTGAGTCCACTCTAGCCCACAGGTCCCCTCTGACTGAATTCTCCTCCATGCTAATGGACCCCCTTGACCTTGCTACTAACTCCTTTTTCTGCATTGCTCCCTTTAGTCCCTTACTACTACTAATATCATTCTCTGCTCCATAATCTTTGTCGAGTCAACCAGTGTCGACTTTTACAGTACGTTTTCTTTACCCAGAGTATGTCCATAAATCTATGTACTGTTAGTCTGTTTTCTAAGGTGGGTAGATACTACAAACAAGTAGGCTAAAGAACCTCTGACATCAGGGGGAGGAGCAAGGCCGGTGGGATTTTACTTTCACTTTCCACATCAGCCACTTCTCTCTTTAGTAACCCAGTGGCAAGCAGAGCGAGCCATGGAGCCCAAAGCGTGGCAAGCAAAACAAGCCCACAAGGGTATATTTTGCTCCTCCTGCCTCTTGTAGCGTGTCACATGGTTGTGACATCATAGGTCCCTCAGCCATCTTGGATTAAGTCATAACCCTAAGCCAGGCATTCCCAACCTCGGCCCTCAAGGCACACTAACAGTGCAGGTTTTCGTAATATCCAGGCTTCAGCACAGGTGGTTACATCAAAATAAGTGAGGTACTAATTAAGTCACCTGTGCTCAAGCATGAATATCACTAAAACTTGGACTGAAAGTGTGCCTTGAAGACCGAGGTTGGGAATGCCTGCCCTAAGGTGTCTAATACCCCTTTTCCACCTGAGTACCGTGTCCGATCCTGAATTTTTAACCCGGCTACAACCCGTGTCGGCCCCCCCGTTTCCACTGCACTTCGACACGGGTTATTCCCGTGTTGGATCTGTTTCCACCTAACCCGGGTAAGCTCTGTAAAAGCCTATTGATGTCATTACAAATGGACTTTTTACTGTCTCATCAAGATGATGTCATCAAAAGGACCAAAAGGGAGGGATGGTGCCTGCTCACAGCATTGCAGCAATGGACGCCGGTGCAGTAGCTGTGTCTAGCATGGAGTCGCACACTGTTTGCAGTTTACTGCTGCTTATTTCTGCTACAGACAGCTTGATGCAGCTTCTCACCTTGTGCTACCTACTGCTGAGCTGGAGAAGGAGGGCTCAATTCTTTGCAGAGAGGGCTACCTATCGACGCAAATATTTGAAAAGGAGGAGAGCGCTTATATCATCCATTGTTATTTCTCTCATAACAATGAACTCTACTCCAAGCCGAAGAATGTGGGTGAGAGATCGCAGACATGGAGAAGCATTCATGCAGACCATTCTAGCATATCAGGAGGAGCAGTGGATGGAAAACTTCAGGATGTCTCGCGCTACATTCGAGTATGTTTTGGAACTACTGTCCCCCGCAATAACCATGCAGACCACCAGGTTCCGGAAGCCCATTGAGCCAGCCAGGAGATTAGCGATTGCTCTCTGGTGGTATGCTACTCCTGGAGAGTATCGCAAAGTTTCCAGTTTATTAAGAGTAGGGTTTGGCACGGTCTGCAAGATTGTCTACCAGGTCACGGGGGCATTGCTGGATACCTTGTACCATCACTTTATTTCCTTGCCACAAGGACAGCGGCTAGATGCGACTATAAAAGGATTTAAGAAGCGTGGCTACCCACAGTGTGCTGGTGCCATAGATGGGACCCACATCCCCATCATCGCCCCCCCGTGACAACCCAGCAGACTATTACAATCGTAAGGGTTGGCATTCCATTGATCTGCAAGCTGTAGTGGACCACAAATACTGGTAAGCACTGTTTCACTAATGTGTTTGAAATAGGCTTGGGCTGTTTTATGATAATGCATAAACTGTAATTTACCTTTATTTTTAGTTTCACAGATGTCTTCATAGGGTGGCACGGACGGTCACATGATGCAAGGGTTCTCGCCAACTCTGATCTTTATGGTATTGCTGAGGACAAGCTTGGTGGATGGCTTTTCCCTCGAGAGGTAAGATTATTTACTACTTAAACTAATGTTCGCCCATAAACCAATAGTCAAGTTTTACCCCTGTAATAAATAAGATTTTACTCACCGGTAAATCTATTTCTCGTAGTCCGTAGTGGATGCTGGGTACTCCGTAAGGACCATGGGGAATAGACGGGCTCCGCAGGAGACTGGGCACTCTTTAAAGAAAGATTAGGTACTACATCTGGTGTGCACTGGCTCCTCCCTCTATGCCCCTCCTCCAGACCTCAGTTAGGGAAACTGTGCCCGGAAGAGCTGACATTACTAGGAAAGGATTTGGAATCCAGGGTAAGACTCATACCAGCCACACCAATCACACCGTACAACTTGTGATAATGATACCCAGTTAACAGTATGAACAACAGCTGAGCCTCATTAAACAGATGGCTCAGAACAATAACCCTATAGTTAAGCAATAACTATATACAAGTATTGTAGAAGTCCGCACTTGGCACGGGCTCCCAGCATCCACTACGGACTACGAGAAATAGATTTACCGGTGAGTAAAATCTTATTTTCTCTGACGTCCTAGTGGATGCTGGGTACTCCGTAAGGACCATGGGGATTATACCAAAGCTCCCAAACGGGCGGGAGAGTGCGGATGACTCTGCAGCACCGAATGAGCAAACTCAAGGTCCTCCTCAGCCAGGGTATCAAACTTGTAGAATTTTGCAAACGTGTTTGATCCCGACCAGGTAGCAGCTCGGCAAAGTTGTAAAGCCGAGACCCCTCGGGCATCCGCCCAAGAAGAGCCCACCTTCCTCGTGGAATGGGCTTTTACTGATTTAGGATGCGGCAGTCCAGCCGCAGAATGTGCAAGTTGAATCGTGCTACAGATCCAGCGAGCAATAGTCTGCTTAGAAGCAGGAGCACCCAGCTTGTTGGGTGCATGCAGGATAAACAGCGAGTCAATTTTTCTGACTCTAGCCGTCCTGGAAACATAGATTTTCAGGGCCCGGACTACGTCCAGCAACTTGGAATCCTCCAAGTCCCGAGTAGCCGCAGGCACCACAATAGGTTGGTTCAAATGAAACGCTGATACCACCTTAGGGAGAAATTGGGGACGAGTCCTCAATTCTGCCCTATCCATATGGAAGATCAGAGAGGGGCTTTTACATGACAAAGCCGCCAATTCTGACACACGCCTAGCCGAAGCCAAGGCCAAAAGCATGACCACATTCCACGTGAGATATTTCAACTCCACGGTCTGAAGTGGCTCAAACCAATGTGATTTTAGGAAATCCAACACAACGTTGAGATCCCAAGGTGCCACTGGAGGCACAAAAGGGGGCTGAATATGCAGCACTCCCTTAACAAACGTCTGAAAGTCAGGCAGTGAAGCCAGTTCTTTTTGAAAGAAAATCGACAGGGCCGAAATCTGGACTTTAATGGATCCCAATTTTAGGCCCATAGTCACTCCTGACTGTAGGAAGTGCAGAAATCGACCCAGCTGAAATTCCTCCGTTGGGGCCTTCATAGCCTTACACCAAGCAACATATTTTCGCCATATGCGGTGATAATGTTTTGCTGTCACATCCTTCCTAGCTTTTATCAGCGTAGGAATGACTTCAACCGGAATGCCCTTTTCCATCAGGATCCGGCGTTCAACCGCCATGCCGTCAAACGCAGTCGCGGTAAGTCTTGGAACAGACAGGGCCACTGCTGTAGCAGGTCCTGTCGGAGCGGCAGAAGCCAAGGGTCCTCTAAGATCATTTCTTGTAGTTCCGGGTACCAAGTTCTTCTTGGCCAATCCGGAACGATGAGTATAGTTCTTACTCCTCTCTTTCTTATTATCCGCAGTACCTTTGGTATGAGAGGCAGAGGAGGGAACACATAAACCGACTGGTACACTCACGGTGTCACTAGAGCGTCCACAGCTATCGCCTGAGGGTCCCTTGACCTGGCCCAATATCTTTTTAGCTTTTTGTTGAGGCGGGACGCCATCATGTCCACCTGTGGCCTTTCCCAACGATTTACAATCAGCTGGAAGACTTCTGGATGAAGTCCCCACTCTCCCGGGTGGAGGTCGTGCCTGCTGAGGAAGTCTGCTTCCCAGTTGTCCACTCCCGGAATGAACACTGCTGACAGTGCTATCACGTGATTTTCCGCCCATCGGAGAATCCTTGTGGCTTCTGCCATCGCCATCCTGCTTCTTGTGCCGCCCTGTCGGTTTACATGGGCGACCGCCGTGATGTTGTCTGACTGAATCAGCACCGGCTGGTTTTGAAGCAGGGGTTTTGCTTGACTTAGGGCATTGTAAATGGCCCTTAGTTCCAGAATATTTATGTGTAGGGAAGCCTCCTGACTCGACCATTGTCCTTGGAAGTTTCTTCCCTGAGTGACTGCCCCCCATCCTCGGAGGCTTGCATCCGTGGTCACCAGGACCCAGTCCTGTATGCCGAATCTGCGGCCCTCGAGAAGATGAGCACTCTGCAGCCACCACAGCAGAGACACCCTGGCCCTCGGGGACAGGGTGATCAGTCGATGCATCTGAAGATGCGCTCCGGACCACTTGTCTAACAGATCCCACTGAAAGATCCTTGCATGGAACCTCCCGAAGGGAATCGCTTCGTAAGAAGCCACCATCTTTCCCAGGACTTGCGTGCAGTGATGCACCGACACCTGGTTTGGTTTCAGGAGGTCTCTGACCAGAGATGACAACTCCTTGGCCTTCTCCTCCGGGAGAAACACCTTCTACTGTTCTGTGTCCAGAACCATGCCCAAGAACAGCAGACGCGTCGTAGGAACCAGCTGCGACTTTGGGATATTCAGAATCCAGCCGTGCTGTTGTAGCACTTCCTGAGATAGTGCTACTCCGACCAACAACTGCTCCTTGGACCCCGCCTTTATAAGGAGATCGTCCAAGTACGGGATAATTATAACTCCCTTCTTTCGAAGGAGTATCATCATTTCGGCCATTACCTTGGTAAATACCCTCGGTGCCGTGGACAGACCAAACGGCAACGTCTGGAATTGGTAATGGCAGTCCTGTACCACAAACCTGAGGTACTCCTGGTGAGGTGGGTAAATGGGGACATGTAGGTAAGCATCCTTGATGTCCAGTGATACCATATAATCCCCCTCTTCCAGGCTTGCAATAACCGCCCTGAGCGATTCCATCTTGAACTTGAACTTTCTTATATAAGTGTTCAAGGATTTCAAATTTAGAATGGGTCTCAACGAACCATCTGGTTTCTGTACCACAAACCTTGTGGAATAGTAACCCCGTCCCTGTTGAAGGAGGGGAACTTTGATTATCACCTGCTGGAGGTACAGCTTGTGAATTGCCGCCAGTACTACCTCCCTGTCCTGGGGAGTAGCTGGCAAGGCTGATTTGAGGTAACGGCGAGGGGGAGACGTCTCGAACTCCAGCTTGTATCCCTGAGATACCACTTGTAGAACCCAGAGATCCACCTGTGAGCAAACCCACTGGTCGCTGAAGTTTCGGAGACGGGCCCCCACCGCACCTGGTTCCACATGTGGAGCCCCAGCGTCATGCGGTGGACTTAGTGGAAGCAGGGGAGGATTTTTGTTCCTGGGAACTGGCTGTCTGGTGCAGCTTTTTCCCTCTACCCCTGCCTCTGGGCAGAAAGGACGCGCCTCTGACCCGCTTGCCTTTCTGAGGCTGAAAGGACTGTACTTGATAATACGGTGCTTTCTTAGGCTATGAGGGAACTTGAGGTAAAAACGTCGACTTCCCAGCTGTTGCTGTGGATACGAGGTCCGAGAGACCGTCCCCAAACAATTCCTCACCTTTATAAGGCAAAACTTCCATGTGCCTTTTAGAATCAGCATCACCTGTCCACTGCCGAGTCCATAAAACTCTCCTGGCAGAAATGGACATTGCATTAATTCTAGATGCCAGCCGGCAAATGTCCCTCTGTGCAGCCCTCATATATAAGACTACGTCTTTTATATGCTCTATGGTTAGCAAAATAGTGTCCCTGTCAAGGGAATCAATGTTATCAGACAGGGAATCCGACCACGCTGCTGCAGCACTACACATCCATGCTGAAGCAATAGCTGGTCTCAGTATAGTACCTGAGTGTGTATACACAGACTTCAGGATAGCCTCCTGCTTTCTATCTGCAGGCTCCTTTAAGGCGGCCGTATCCTGAGAAGGCAGTGCCACCTTTTTTGATAAGCGTGTGAGCGCCTTGTCCACCTTAGGGGATGTCTCCCAGCGTAACCTATCCGTTGGCGGGAAAGGGTACGCCATTAGTAACCGCTTAGAAATTACTAGTTTCTTATCTGGGGAACCCCACGCTTCTTCACACAATTCATTTAACTCATCAGATGGGGTAAAGTCACTGGCTGCTTTTTCTCCCCAAACATAATACCCTTTTTTGTGGTAACCGGGTTAATGTCAGAAATGTGCAACACATTTTTCATTGCCGTAATCATGCATCGGTTGGCCCTAGTGGATTGTACATTCGTCTCATCCTCGTCGACACTGGAGTCAGACTCCGTGTCGACATCTGTGTCTGCCATCTGAGGTAGCGGGCGTTTTTGAGCCCCTGATGGCCTCTGAGATGCCTGGGCAGGCGCGGGCTGAGATGCCGGCTGTCCCAAAGCTGCGTCATCGAACCTTTTATGCAAGGAGTTGACACTGTCGGTTAATACCTTCCACATATCCATCCACTCAGGTGTCGGCCCCGCAGGGGGCGACATCACACTTATCGGCACCTGCTCCGCCTCCACGTAAGCGTCCTCATCAAACATGTCGACGCAGCCGTACCGACACACCGCACACACACACACAGGGAATGCTCTGACTGAGGACAGGACCCCACAAAGTCCTTTGGGAAGACAGAGAGAGAGTATGCCAGCACACACCAGAGCGCTATATAACAGAGGGATATACACTATACACAAGTGAATTTTCCCCCAATAGCTGCTTATATCACAATTTGCGCCTAAATTTATGTGCCCCCCCTCTCTTTTTTTACCCTTTCTGTAGTGTATACTGCAGGGGAGAGCCTGGGGAGCGTCCTTCCAGCGGAGCTGTGAAGAGAAAATGGCGCTGGCTGTGCTGAGGAAGATAGCCCCGCCCCTTCAGCGGCGGGCTTCTCCCGCTTTTTTAATGAAAATTATGGCGGGGGATTAGGCACATATACAGTATAGAACTGTATTATGTGCAGCTTGCCATTAAGGTATACTAATTGCAGCCCAGGGCGCCCCCCCCCCCCAGCGCCCTGCACCCACCAGTGACCGGAGCGTGTGGTGTACTGTGGGAGCAATGGCGCACAGCTGCAGTGCTGTGCGCTACCTTATTGAAGACCGGAGTCTTCAGCCGCCGATTTTCTCCGGTATCTTCCGTCTTCTGGCTCTGCAAGGGGGACGGCGGCGCGGCTCCGGGAACGGACGATCGAGGTCGGGCCCTGTGTTCGATCCCTCTGGAGCTAATGGTGTCCAGTAGCCTTAGAAGCACAAGCTAGCTGCAAGCAGGTAGGTTTGCTTCTCTCCCCTAAGTCCCACGTAGCAGTGAGTCTGTTGCCAGCAGATCTCACTGAAAATAAAAAACCTAACAAATACTTTCTTTATAGTGAACTCAGGAGAGCCCACTAAGTGCATCCAGCTCTGGCTGGGCACAGATTCTAACTGAGGTCTGGAGGAGGGGCATAGAGGGAGGAGCCAGTGCACACCAGATGTAGTACCTAATCTTTCTTTAAAGAGTGCCCAGTCTCCTGCGGAGCCCGTCTATTCCCCATGGTCCTTACGGAGTACCCAGCATCCACTAGGACGTCAGAGAAATATTAATGTTTTATTAACAGAAATCGGTGATCGTACATGGTGTGGACATCCCGGTTCACCTCATTGGTGATGCAGCATACCCATTACAGCGCTGGCTAATGAAGGGCTACACCCAGCATGTTCACTTATCTCCCGAACAGACATCATATACCCATGCCCTAAGTTCGGCCTGTATGGCAGTGGAGAATGCATTTGGGCGTTTAAAAGGACGCTGGCGCTGTCTCATGAAGAGGAATGATGTGGACTTGAAAATAATGCCAGATATAGTAGCAGCCTGCTGCATTCTCCATAACATATGTGAGATTCAAAAGGAAAACTTTCTCCCCGAGTGGAATGTACATGATCATGGGGCGGGGGTCACTGTACATGATGCATCAGGCTTGGGGGGGGGGGGGGAATGATGCTGCCAGCGAGTGCATAAGGGCCACCATTGCAGCTAATCTTCAAACAATGTTGCAGTAGAGAAGACAGACAAGTTTTTGTGTGCAAACATTTTTTGTTTATTTTGTTTTTCAGTTATAAAAATTTTGTTCAAAAGTTATAAGTTATTATATGTTTTCTTTTAAACAGTTGGCACACATTTTCTGAGGTAACAATATAAAATATTTAAGTGCAAACATGACACTATAAAATTCCACATAACGCAAGGGGTCTTCAACATGTGTCCCTCCAGCTGCTGTGGAACTACATGTACCAGCATGTCTTGCTATGTATTTCCACAACAGCTAGAGGGCCACATGGTGAAGACACCTGCCCTGAGGTAACAATATAAAAGAGTAAAGTGCAAAAAGGACACTCTGTAAAAAAAAACCTAATGATTGGTTTGGCAGGTATCAGGGTAGCCCCAATATTTGGATCACACTGCCGCACATTTTCTGAGGTAACAATATAAAATATTTAAGTGCAAACATAACACTCTGTAAAATTCCACATAACGCAAGGGGTCTTCAACATGTGTCCCTCCAGCTGTTGTGGAACTACATGTACCAGCATATCTTGATATGTATTTCCACAACAGCTAGAGGGCAACATGGTGAAGACACCTGCCCTGAGGTAACAATATAAAAGAGTAAAGTGCAAACAGGGCACTCTGTAAAAAAAAAACCTAATGTTTGATTTGGCAGGTATCATGGTAGCCCTAATATTTGGATCACACTGCCGCACATTTTCTGAGGTAACAATATAAAAGGTAGACCCAATATCTGGATCCCACTGCACATTTTCTGAGGTAACAATATAAAATTATAAAAGTTTAAAGTGCCAACAGGGCACTCTGTAAAATAAAAATAATGTTTGGATTTGTAGGTATCAGGGTTGAGGATACAGTGCAAACAGAACCTTAAAACACAAACATTGTTTTATCACCCGCTGCTCTAAAGGGGGGTACACACGGAGCGATAATCTAAGCAATCTGACTAGATTGCTTAGATTTTCAGCAACATCGCTCCGTGTGTAGCACCCTCAGCGATAGCGATGCGCGGCCCCGCACATCGCTATCGCTAGATTGGCCTGCATGCAGGCCAATCTGGCGGGTCGCTCACTTCACCCGCTGGGTGAAGTGAGCGCCCCCCCTCCGTCTCCCCCCGCACATCTGGCGGCTGGCAGAGCTGGATGACGATAGTGCTATGGGATTTGTTATCGCAGTTTTGCCAAAGACACTATAGCATAGGTCATAATATGGCCATTCCATACGCCCAGCACCACTTTTCTTGCGGTATGGGGGGTAATTCCAAGTTGATCGCAGCAGGAAATTTTTTAGCAGTTGGCCAAAACCATGTGCAGTGCAGGGGGGGGGGGGGGGTGAGGGGGCAGATTTAACATGTGCAGAGAGAGTTAGATTTGGGTGTGGTGTGTTCAATCTGCAATCTAAATTGCAGTGTAAAAATAAAGCAGCCAGTATTTACCCTGCACAGATCGCGCTGTGCTGAGCGGCAGGAGAGATGTGTGCTGAGCGGTTCGCTCAGCACACATCTCTCCCAAATCGGGCCGTGAGTACTGCCCTTAAGGCAGTTGTCTATATACCCGATATTCTGAGGATTGCGGGATTTGTGTTGGGGGATTTGAGGGAGGCTCATAGTTGTATGGACCATATGGGTGCTGTGGGTAGGCTGTGTCTTGCTGTTGTGCTTGTGTGGTATTCCCTATGGTACGTGCAAACGTGCGTTCAAAAAATGTAATTTGCCTATCATGCATGGTCATTAACTGCGTCATAAAAGTTTGATGCATTTCCTTTTCTGATGCAAGAAATCTCTCAAGCCGTGCATCTTCCTGGGCATTGAGCTCACTATCCGCCTCACGCAGGTGATCCACGATAATGGACGTCATTGCTCTGACCGTTTGTTCTGTTTTGTTTAGTATCTTTTTCCGCTGTGGAACGTTGTAGACTGTAAAGGGGATGAAACAGATTGTAAGCAACAATATAAAAATAGCAGTGGTAGCATATACGTGTTTGTGGCCTTCTCCCACCCGCACACTAGCTATACTCTGCAACATTACCATGATTCTATTAAAAAATAGCAGTGGTAGCATATACGTGTTTGTGGCCTTCTCCCACCTGCACACTAGCTATACTCTGCAAAATTACCATGCCTTTACATAGATTCTGTATAGGGACTGCTGCAACTGTATTTGTAATGGTAATACTTACTATTTGAGCGCAAAGTTGTGGTCTTGGAGGGTTGCGACGTCTCCGCCTGAGACTGTGGTACGTCCTCAATAGTGGCACTGATGGAATCATCATTGACGGTCGAGTTTTCGAAACTGCTGTCCGATATAAGCAGCGGAGATGATGGGCTGCATTGTGAGCTGGGAAGGCTGTGCTGTGTTTCGTCACGGTCCTCGTCGACTGACATCTGGCGACTGGCAGAGCTGGATGACGATAGTGCTATGGGATTTGTTATCGCAGTTTAGCCAAAGACACTAGAGCATAGGTCATAATATGGCCATTCCATACGCCCAGCACCACTTTTCTTGCAGTTATGGGGGGTAATTCCAAGTTGATCGCAGCAGGATATTTTTTAGCAGTTGGCCAAAACCATGTGCAGTGCGGGGGGGGGCGAGCAGATTTAACATGTGCAGAGAGAGTTAGATTTGGGTGTGGTGTGTTCAATCTGCAATCTAAATTGCAGTGTAAAAATAAAGCAGCCAGTATTTACCATGCACAGAAACAAAATAACCCACCCAAATATAACTCTCTCTGCAAATGTTATATCTGCCCCCCCCTGCACTGCACATGGTTTTGGCCAATTGCTACAAAATTTCCTGCTGCGATCAACTTGGAATTACCCCCATGGTCGTGTACTTTGGTGAATTGTCTGCGTAGTGCCTTCAATTTGTTAACGACTTGTTGCTGGGTTTTTTGGATGCCCCTTTCTGCCAGCATAAGGGATATGTTCTTGTAGACGATAGCATCCTTAACTGTTCCAGTCACCTGCCTTCTAATTTCTTCCTCTCCCCGAATATTAAGCAGCTCTTTGATCTCTGTTTCTGACCAGGTTTGGGTAGTCATAGCTGTGCTGGAGCTTCTGCTGCTGTATAGTGTCTGTTTGTTTGGAAGCTGCTGCAATAAAAATATCTGTATGTACCCAGCGTGACTTCAGAGTGTTTTGTTTGCAAGCTGCCTCAATGCCTGCATGTGCCCAGCGTAGTGTTGTTTGTAAGCTGCTGCAATAGATGTGCATCCGCGTTTGTTTGCAAGCTGCTGCGGGGCCTGCATGTGCCCAGCGTGTCTCCCAGGGATGACATCATCTTCCTGTGCCCCAGAAGCACCAATTAGCGTCTCAGAGCGTTACTCGGGTCTGAAAACACGGGTAATGACCGTTTCCACTGCACACTTACCCGGGTCATTACCATGTTCTACCCAGGTAGCTATACGGGTAGGATTCCCGTGTCACTCAACCCGTGTTGACCCGTTTCCACCTACTAAAAAGTAGTGATGTGCACCGGAAATTTTTCGGCTTTTGGTTTTGGATTCGGTTCCGCTGCCGTGTTTTGGATTCGGATGCGTTTTGGCAAAACCTCACCGAAATTTTTTTGTCGGATTCGGGTGTGTTTTGGATCCGGGTGTTTTTTTCAAAAAACCCTAAAAAACAGCTTAAATCATAGAATTCGGGGGTAATTTTGATCCCATAGTATTATTAACCTCAATTACCATAATATCCACTCATTTCCAGTCTATTCTGAACACCTCACACCTCACAATATTATTTTTAGTCCTAAAATTTGCACCGAGGTCGCTGGATGACTAAGCTAAGCGACCCAAGTGGCCGACACAAACACCTGGCCCATCTAGGAGTGGCACTGCAGTGTCAGACAGGATGGCCGATTTAAAAAATAGTCCCCAAACAGCACATGATGCAAAGAAAAAAAGAGGCGCACCAAGGTGGCTGTGTGACTAAGCTAAGCGACACAAGTGGCCGACACAAACACCTGGCCCATCTAGGAGTGGCACTGCAGTGTCAATCAAGACAGGGTGGCACTTCCAAAAAATTGTCCCCAAACAGCACATGATGCAAAGAAAAAAAGAGGCGCACCAAGGTGGCTGTGTGACTAAGCTAAGCGACACAAGTGGCCGACACAAACACCTGGCCCATCTAGGAGTGGCACTGCAGTGTCAATCAAGACAGGATGGCACTTCCAAAAAATTGTCCCCAAACAGCACATGATGCAATGAAAAATTAAAGAAAAAAGAGGTGCAAGATGGAATTGTCCTTGGGCCCTCCCACCCACCCTTATGTTGTATAAACAGGACATGCACACTTTAACGAACCCATCATTTCAGCGACAGGGTCTGCCACACGACTGTGACTGAAATGACTGGTTGGTTTGTGCCCCCACCAAAAAAGAAGCAATCAATCTCTCCTTGCACAAACTGGCTCTTTAGAGGCAAGATGTCCACCTCATCATCATCCTCCGATTCCTCACCCCTTTCACTGTGTACATCCCCCTCCTCACAGATTATTAATTCGGCCCCACTGGAATCCACCATCTCAGGTCCCCGTGTACTTTCTGGAGGCAATTGCTGCTGGTGAATGTCTCCACGGAGGAATTGATTATAATTCATTTTGATGAACATCATCTTCTCCACATTTTCTGGAAGTAACCTCGTACGCCGATTGCTGACAAGGTGAGCGGCTGCACTAAACACTCTTTCGGAGTACACACTGGAGGGAGGGCAACTTAGGTAGAATAAAGCCAGTTTGTGCAAGGGCCTCCAAATTGCCTCTTTTTCCTGCCAGTATACTGTCTGACGTGCCTACTTGGATGCGGCCACTCATATAATCCTCCACCATTCTTTCCATGGTGAGAGAATCATATGCAGTGACAGTAGACGACATGTCAGTAATCATTGGCAGGTCCTTCAGTCCGGACCAGATGTCAGCACTCGCTCCAGACTGCCCTGCATCACCGCCAGCGGGTGGGCTAGGAATTCTTAGCCTTTTCCTCGCACCCCCAGTTGCGGGAGAATGTGAAGGAGGAGATGTTGACGGGTCACGTTCCGCTTGACTTGACAATTTTCTCACCAGCAGGTCTGGTGCAGACTGTCTGCCGGAAAGAGAGATACAACGTAGGTTTTACATCTAGGATCGAGCACGGTGGCCAAAATGTAGTGCTCTGATTTCAACAGATTGACCACCCGTGAATCCTGGTTAAGCGAATTAAGGGCTCCATCCACAAGTCCCACATGCCTAGCGGAATCGCTCTGTTTTAGCTCCTCCTTCAATGTCTCCAGCTTCTTCTGCAAAAGCCTGATGAGGGGAATGACCTGACTCAGGCTGGCAGTGTCTGAACTGACTTCACGTGTGGCAAGTTCAAAGGGTTGCAGAACCTTGCACAACGTTGAAATCATTCTCCACTGCGCTTGAGTCAGGTGCATTCCCCCTCCTTTGCCTATATCGTGGGCAGATGTATAGGCTTGAATGGCCTTTTGCTGCTCCTCCATCCTCTGAAGCATATAGAGGGTTGAATTCCACCTCGTTACCACCTCTTGCTTCAGATGATGGCAGGGCAGGTTCAGGAATGTTTGGTGGTGCTCCAGTCTTCTGTACGCGGTGCCTGAATGCCGAAAGTGGCCCGCAATTCTTCGGGCCACCGACAGCATCTCTTGCATGCCCCTGTCATTTTTTAAATAATTCTGCACCACCAAATTCAATGTGTGCAAAACATGGGACGTGCTGGAATTTGCCCAGATGTAATGCACGCACAATATTGCTGGCGTTGTCCGATGTCACAAATCCCCAGGAGAGTCCAATTGGGGTAAGCCATTCTGCGATGATCTTCCTCAGTTGCCGTAAGAGGTTGTCAGCTGTGTGCCTATTCTGGAAAGCGGTGATACAAAGCGTAGCCTGCCTAGGAACGAGTTGGCGTTTGCGAGATGCTGCTACTGGTGCCGCCGCTGCTGTTCTTGCTGCGGGAGGCAATACATCTACCCAGTGGGCTGTCACAGTCATATAGTCCTGAGTCTGCCCTGCTCCACTTGTCCACATGTCCGTGGTTAAGTGGACATTGGGTACAACTGCATTTTTTAGGACAACTGGTGAGTCTTTTTCTGAGGTTTGTGTACATTTTCGGTATCGCCTGCCTAGAGAAATGGAACCTAGATGGTATTTGGTACCGGGGACACAGTACCTCAATCAAGTCTATAGTTGCCTCTGAATTAACGATGGATACCGGAACCACGTTTCTCACCGCCCAGGCTGCCAAGGCCTGAGTTATCTGCTTTGCAGCAGGATGACTGCTGTAATATTTAATCTTCCTCGCAAAGGACTGTTGGACAGTCAATTGCTTACTGGAAGTAGTACAAGTGGTCTTCCGACTTCCCCTCTTGGATGACGATTGACTCCCAGCAGCAACAACAGCAGCGCCAGCAGCAGTAGGCGTTACACTCAAGGATGCATCGGAGGAATCCCAGGCAGGAGAGGACTCGTCAGACTTGACAGTGACATGGCCTGCAGGACTATTGGCTTTCCTGGGTAAGGAGGAAATTGACACTGAGGGAGTTGGTGGTGTGGTTTGCAGGAGCTTGGTTACAAGAGGAAGGGATTTAGTGGTCAGTGGACTGCTTCCGCTGTCACCCAAAGTTTTTGAACTTGTCACTGACTTATGATGAATGCGCTGCAGGTGACGTATAAGGGAGGATGTTCCGAGGTGGTTAACGTCCTTACCCCTACTTATTACAGCTTGACAAAGGCAACACATGGCTTGACACCTGTTGTCCGCATTTGTGTTGAAATAACTCCACACCGAAGAGCTGATTTTTTTTTTTGTATTTTGACCAGGCATGTCAATGGCCATATTCCTCCCATGGACAACAGGTGTCTCCCCGGGTGCCTGACTTAAACAAACCACCTCACCATCAGAATCCTCCTTGTCAATTTCCTCCCAGCGCCAGCAACACCCATATCCTCATCCTGGTGTACTTCAACAGTGACATCTTCAATTTGACTATCAGGAACTGGACTGCGGGTGCTCCTTCCAGCACTTGCAGGGGGCGTGCAAATGGTGGAAAGCGCAAGCTCTTCCCGTCCAGTGTTGGGAAGGTCAGGCATCGCAACCGACACAATTGGACTCTCCTTGGGGATTTGTGATTTTGAAGAACGCACAGTTCTTTGCTGTGCTTTTGCCAGCTTAAGTCTTTTATTTTTTCTAGCGAGAGGATGAGTGCTTCCATCCTCATGTGAAGCTGAACCACTAGCCATGAACATAGGCCAGGGCCTCAGCCGTTCCTTGCCACTCCGTGTCGTAAATGGCATATTGGCAAGTTTACGCTTCTCCTCAGACGCTTTTAATTTTGATTTTTGGGTCATTTTACTGAACTTTTGTGTTTTGGATTTTACATGCTCTCTACTATGACATTGGGCATCGGCCTTGGCAGACAACGTTGATGGCATTTCATCGTCTCGGCCATGACTAGTGGCAGCAGCTTCAGCACGAGGTGGAAGTGGATCTTGATCTTTCCCTTTAACCTCCACATTTTTGTTCTCCATTTTTTAATGTGTGGAATTTATATGCCAGTATCAATAGCAATGGCCTACTACTATATTTACTGCGCAAAACTAAAATGCACCACAGGTATAGAATGTAGATGGATAGTATACTTAATGGATGATGAGTGACAACACAGAGGTAGGTACAGCAGTGGCCTACCGTACTGCTATAAGTATATATATATATATATATATATATATATAGTATACTGGTGGACACTGTCAGCAAACTGCAAAACTGTCTAAAATGCACCACAGGTATACAATGTAGGTGGATAGTATACTTAATGGATGACGAGTGACGACACAGAGGTAGGTACAGCAGTGGCCTACCGTAATGCTATAGTACATATAGTATACTGGTAGACACTGTGTCAGCAAACTGCAAAACTGTCTAAAATGCACCACAGGTATAGAATGTAGATGAATAGTATACTTAATGGATGACGAGTCCACGACACAGAGGTAGGTACAGCAGTGCACTCTGCATTGTACTCCTCCTATATAATATTAATTATACTGGTGGTCCCCAGTCCCCACACAATAAAGCAGCACACTGAGCACAGATATGGAGTGTTTTTCAGGCAGACAACGTATACTGGTGGTCACTGTCAGCAAAACTCTGCACTGTACTCCTGCTATGGCTGCTCCCCAGTCCCCACAATTAAGCAGTGTGAGCACTCAGCACAGATATATTATGCAGCACACTGAGCACAGATATGGTATGGAGCGTTTTTTTCAGGCAGAGAACGGATAAAAACTGGTGGTCACTTATCAGCAAAACTCTGCACTGTACTCCTCCTAACAGCTGCTCCCCAATCCTCCCCACAAATAAGAAATAAAGTAAACCAATTAACTTCTACAATAAACGGAGAGGCCCCCAGCCACGTCCTCTCCCTATCATCTCCAATGCACGAGTGAAAATGGCGGCGACGCACGGCTGCTTATATAGAATCCGAATCTCGCGAGAATCCGACAGCGGGATGATGACGTTCGGGCGCGCTCGGGTTAGCCGAGCAAGGCGGGAAGGTTCTAACCTGCCTCGGACCCGTGTGAAAAAGGTGAAGTTCGGGGGGGTTCGGTTTCGGAGAAACCGAACCCGCTCATCACTACTAAAAACCCGTGTCGATGCACGCCCCCGTGCAAAAACACAGGTAAAAAAAGCTAGTGGAAAAGGGGTATAAGTGGTGTAAAGGCAGTAACACACTAGACGATTTTGAGCCAATAAAGATAAAGATTTCTTTGAAATGTCCCCAACACCAGAAAGAACGATATAGGGCATACACACTGAACAATATATTGTGAAAGATATTGGTGGTCATTCCGAGTCGTTCGCTCGGAAATTTTCTTCGCATCGCAGCGATTTTCCGCTTAGTGCGCATGCGCAATGTCCGCACTGCGACTGCGCCAAGTAAATTTGCTATGAAGTTAGTATTTTTACTCACGGCTTTTTCATCGCTCAGGCGATCGTAGTGTGATTGACAGGAAATGGGTGTTTCTGGGCGGAAACAGGCCGTTTTATGGGCGTGTGGGAAAAAACGCTACCGTTTCCGGAAAAAACGCGGGAGTGGCTGGAGAAATGGAGGAGTGTCTGGGCGAACGCTGGGTGTGTTTGTGACGTCAAACCAGGAACGACAAGCACTGAACTGATCGCAGATGCCGAGTAAGTCTGAAGCTACTCTGAAACTGCTAAGAAGTTTGTAATCGCAATATTGCGAATCTTTCGTTCGCAATTTTAAGAAGCTAAGATTCACTCCCAGTAGGCGGCGGCTTAGCGTGAGCAACTCTGCTAAAATCGCCTTGCGAGCGAACAACTCGGAATGACCTCCATTGTTCAGTGACGTCACCCCTCCCATTCCTGAACATGCAGTCATGAAAGATATAGTCTGAAGCGGACTGCATGTTCAGTTGATAAAGATAAACAATACACACTTTGGGGGTCATTCCGAGTTGATCGCTCGCTAGCACTTTTTAGCAGCCGTGCAAACGCATTGTCACCGCCCACTGGGGAGTGTATTTTCGCTTTGCAGAAGTGCGAATGCTTGTGCAGCAGAGCGCCTGCAAAATCTGCAAAAACAAGACCAGCCCTGTAGTTGCTCTTCATGTGCGTTGATTCTAACGACAGAGGAACGTCTTTTGACGTCACACACCAGCCCAGCGAATGCCCAGCCACGTCTGCATTTTTTCAGCCACGCCTGAATTTTTCTAAACACTCCCTGAAAACGTTCAGTTGCCACCCAGAAACGCCCACTTCATGTCAGTCTTCCTGCATTCGGCCGTGCGACAGGAATGTTCGTTAGACTCTGTGCTTACCTCCCAGCAGCTCCTAAGAACAGACTCTCTGCAGCACACCCTCACATGCTGTATAGGTAACCAGTGTTACATATTGGGCTTATTCTGACTCGGACACAGTGCCATTGATTTTTCCACTGCACATGCCATCCATAGACATACTCCCTTTGGCAGCATACTGGGTTAGTTTCATACCCCTGAGTGGCAATAGATCTGCCCATCTGTGGAGCTAGACACACCCTTTGGGCAGAGCATGACACACTCCTCAGCGGCGTGGCCTGCAATGCTTTCTACTGCAAACTAGAATCTCCTTGAAACTAGTTTTCAAAAGTAGGCAAGTATGCTGTGTATGGGGGCGCACTGCACGCTGCTGTGTGCTGCGATATACTCTGCTGTATTGGCTGTACTGTGTCCAGAGTCTCATAAGTGGCTGTGCTGTATAGCGACTGTGTATGGAGGCACACTGCTGTATGCTGCGCTACACTCTGTTGACTCACAAGTGGCTGTGTGCTCTATAGCGACTGTATGGGGGCACACTGCACGCTGCTGTGTACTGCGCTATATTCCGCTGTATTGGCTGTGCTATTTCCAGACTCACTCTATTTCCACACTGCACTCTGCTATGTGCTGCGCTATACTCTGCTATACTGGCTGTGCTGTGTCCAGACTCACAAGTGGCTGTGCGCTCTATAGTGACTGTGTATGGCAGGGTTGTAATTAGGTGTGGACGATGGTGCTTCGCACACAGCGCATTTGCACTATGGGCGTATCATCTGCATCCACCCTGATTGGCCACCGCCAGCTGCAGCGCTGCTCGCTATAACAGTAGCGTTGCGTCCGGCTCCTCTGCCAGATGCACAGCTGCCAGCGCTGCTTGGTCTCCCTGTATGCTCCTTCCTGCTCCTCCCCTCTAGGGCAGCAGTGTCCCAGCCCGGGCCAGAGCCGCACCTTCTCCCTGCAGGAAGCCATGCAGGGGATGCTGGGAGCCGAGCAGGGGATGTCAGGAGCCACAGAGGGGATGCCGGGAGCCAGGCAGGATATGCCGGGAGCTGCTGCCATCATCACATAGGTAGAGAGTGTGTGTATTGCGTGTGTGTGTGTGTGCGTGTGTCCTGTGTGCTCCACCGCTCTCTCTCTCTCTCTCTCTCTCTCTCTCTGTCTCCTTCTCACCACTCTCTCTCTCTCTGTCTAGCTACCTGCCACATTTCTACCCCCCCCCCTCTCCCTCCCAGGCATATCTCTCTCTCCCTTCCCTCTCTCCCACCCCCCTCTCTCTTGACTACCTGCCGTAATTTGAAAAAGGGGACTCTACTTGCCGTAATGTGTAAAAGGGGACTCTACCTGCCATACTATGTAAAAGGGGACTCTACCTGCCATAATGTGTAAAAGGCAGTTCTACCTGCTGTAATGGACTCTACCTGCCGTACCATGTAAAAGGGGACTCTACCTGCAATAATGTGTAAAAGGGAGCTCTACCTGCCATAATGGACTCTACCTGCCGTAATGTGTAAAAGGGGCTCTAACTGGCATAATGTGTGATAGGAGCTCTACCTGGAGTAATGTGTAAAAGGGGACTCTACCTGCCATAATGTGTTAAAGGGGCAGTGTCGGACTGGGGCATGAAGGGCCCACTGGGGGAATGCTGTTGTAGGGGCCCATGCTTAAGGGTGTGGCCAGGCTCCAGTGGGAGAGTGGCCAGCCACCATGGAGGTTTGGCTAACTATTACAAAGTACATGTTCTGTGCCCCTTGGTAAATGTATAATAAACCATATTCTTGTGAAGTATAATGTAACATAAGTATAATGCATAATTTAAGTCCACTAGGATAGAGTCTGGAACCTGATCCCTAGAGGAGGAGGAGGGCCTACAGGCAGTGGGGCCCACCGGTGGTTTCCCCTGTTCTCCTGTGGGCCAGTCCGACCCTGTAAAGGGGACTCTGCCTGCCATGTGTAAAAGGACTCTACATGCTGTACAGTGAAAAAGGGGACTCTACCTGACGTAATGTGTAAAAGGGAGCTCTGACTGCCGTAATGTGTACAAGTAGACTCTATCTGCTGTAATGTGTAAAAGGGGACTCTATCTGCTGTAATGTGTAAAAGGGGACTCTACCTGCTGTAATGTGTAAAAGGGAGCTCTGCCTGCTGTAATGTGTAAAAGGGAGCTTTGCCTTCTAGAATGTGTAAAAGGGAACTCTGCCTGCCATAATGTGTAAAAGGGGACTCTACCTGCCGTGATGTATAAAAGGGGACTCTACCTGGCATAATGTGTGATAGGGGCTCTACCTAGAGTAATGCGTGATAGGGGCTCTACTTGGAGTAATGTATAAAATTGGGGCTCTACCTGGTGTAATGTGTGACAGGGACTCTACTTGGAGTAATGTGTAAAAGGTGCTCTACCTGGTGTAATGTGTGTAAGTAGCACTACTGTGCAGCGTAATTTGAATAATGGAGACTACTGTGCAGTGTAATATGAATTGGTATTATTTTGTAACCACGCCCCTTCCCTGTGAAGCCACTCCCCTATATTTTTGCTGCGTGCCTACAGCGCATACTGGCCCTATTTTAAATATGGGGGCGCTGATGCGGTTTCTTGCACACAGCAGTTAAATGTCAGGTTACGGCACTGGTGTATGGGGGAACACTGAACTCTGCTGTTCGCTGCACTGTACTCTGCTGTACTGGCTGTGCTGTGTCCACAGTCTCACAATTGGCTGTGCGCTCTATAGTGACTGTGCATGGGGATACACTGCACGCTGCTCTGTGCTGCACTATACTCTGATGTATTGGCTGTGCTGTGTCCAGGGTCTCACAAATGACTGCGCTTTATAGTGACTGTGTATGGGGACACACTGCACTCTGCTGTGTGCTGTGCTATATTTAGCTATACTGGCTGTGCTGTGTCCAGACTCACAAGTGGCTGTGTGCTCTATAGTGATTGTGTATGGGGGCCCACTGCACTCTGCTGTGTGATGTGCTGTACTCTACTATACTGGCAGTGCTGCTTCTAGACTCACAAGTTGCTGTGCTCTTTATAGTGACTGTGTATAGGGGCACAATGTAACTCTGCTGTGTGCTGCACTATACTCTGCTGTGCTGTGCCAAGCTCACAAGTGGCTGTGGTCTGTATAGTGACTGTGTGTGGGGGAACACTGCACTCAGCTGTGTGCTCCGCTTTACTCTGCTGTACTGGCTGTGCTGTGTCCAGACTCACAAATGGTTGTGCTCTATAGTTACTGTGTATGGGAGCACAGTGCTCTCTGCTGTGTGCTGTGCTATACTCTGCTGTACTGGCAGTGCTGCTTCTAGACTCACAAGTGTCTGTGCTCTGTACAGTCACTGTGTATGGGGGCACACTGCACTCTGCTGTGTGCTGCACTACACTCTACTGCACAGGTTCTCAGACTCGGTCCTCAGGACCCCACACAGTGCATGTTTTGCAGGTCTCCTCACAGAATCACAATTGAAATAATTAGCTCCACCTGTGGACCTTTTAAAATGTTAGTAAGTAATTAATACACCTGTGCACCTGCTGGGTTACCTGCAAAACATGCACTGTGTGGGGTCCTGAGGACCAAGTTTGAGAACCTATGCTATACTGCACTGGCTGTGCTGTGTCCAGACTCACAAGTGGCTGTGCTCTGTTTAATGACTGTGTATGGGGGCACACTGCACTCTGCTGTGTGCAGTGCAATACTCTGCTGTACTAGCTGTGCTGTGTCCAGACTCACAAGTGGCTGTGCTCTATAGCGACTGCGTATAGGAGTACACTGCACTCTGCTGTGATATACTCTGCTGTATTGGCTGTGCTGTGTCCAGACTCACAAGTGGCTGTGCTCTGTATAGCATTTTTTCCCCAAAATATCTGTCTAAAATATTTTGTGTAAAGATAAGGGGGGAGGGGCTGCTTATTTTGTCAGTCTTGGGCCCCACAATTTATGATGGTAGTGCTGTCTCCCATTTAACATTATAGTGAGACTTTAGATGCAAAATAAAATGTTTATTGCTGACAAATGGTAATTACAAACTATAAATGTACAGGTTGCCTTTGTGGGGTGAATTTAACATTTTTCATTTACATCTGTCTAAGGAATCGTTATTTCAGTTCTTTATGACTAAAGTTGCAAAGTATCACACAGCTCCAACTCATATGTTGTCACCTGTTGTCCCTACACTAAGCCAGTGACTACTCCACTCAGGTTATATGTTGACAATGGAACAAAACCTGCCAAATCATTCTACTTTATCTTTTATGATTTTGACACATACACAAAGTCTTGCTAATCTCCCTAACACATAGTCCCATTCATAAGCACCTTCGGCATCACACACAGGATTTACTTATCATTCTGCATTCTTTCCAGGATATCTTCTAGAAAAAGAAACCTCTGCTATCTGGGATCTTGCATAATCATTCATTGGGGATCTTGCATAATCATTCATTGGGGATCTTGCATAATCATTCATTGGGGATCTTGCATAATCATTCATTGGGTATATGACACTAGGATACACCTCAATGGGATCCGGTAAGGATCCTGATAGTCAACCCCAGCATTCGAAATACAGACGCCAGAATCCCGACACTACTCGGAATGGTGCCCTTGGTCCCGAATGAGGATTTGATGGGTTGTCGGAGAGGTAAGCAGAGGGAAGGGGGGGGGGGGGGTTTAGGTCTAGGGTGCAGAGGGAGAGTTAGAGATAGGCTGTGGTGGTGGTGGTGGGGTGTTTAGGCTGCAGGGAGAGAGACTTAGGGTTAGGCACCCCCCAGGAAGGGTTCGGTTTAGGCTGCGGGGAGGGGGCTTAGGGATAGGCACCACCGGGAAAGGTTATGTTTAGGCTGCGGGGAGGGGGAGGGGGTGGGGAGTGGTGGGTTAGGGTCAGGCTGCAGGTAAGGGGGATTAGGGTTAAGGGAGTTGGAGATTAGGACTAGCCTCGATACCAACCCATCTCAGTATATACAGTAGTATGCACTAAACTGCATTGGGTCTAGGTTAGTATGAAAAGGGTGCAGAACAACTGTACAATGGTGTCATTCCGATCGCTCGCTGCATTTTGTCGCAGCGTTCGGGTCGGATCTGCGCATGCTCCGGCGCCGCAGTGCGCCGGCGCATGGCAGCCGTCGTTGCCTAGCGATCCCCTCTGAGACAGAGGTGGTCGCTGGGCGGGAGGGGGCAGGATGGCGGCGTTAAGCCGCCATTTAGGGGAATTGGTCCGGCCAACGCAGGCGTGGCCGGACCACTGGGGGGGCGGGCCGCGGCGGCTGCATGACGTCATACGCAGCCGCTGCGGGCCGGGGAGCGACGAGTAGCTCCCGGCCAGCACGCTAAAGCAGCGCTGGTCGGGAGCTACTCTTGAAGTGCAGAGGCATCGCCGCTGTGCGATGCCTTTGCACTTCTGCGGGGGGGGGGGAGGCGGCACAGACAAGCGGGGCGGACTAGCCCTGTGCTGGGCGTCCCCCCGCATGTCAGTGTAAATGATTGAAGCTGTGCTAAATTTAGCACAGCTTCAATCAACTCAGTATGACCCCCAATGGGCCTTGAGTTGCTTAATAATACATGGGTTATGCAGCGATGGGCCTATCAATTATAACTGTCCGTGAAAGAATTTTTGATGGGATTAATGTGGACTTTTCAATATAATACCATGTGGCCCAAAAATTTTTTTAGCTTTGTAGATAAACAGGATAATTGTGTGAAGTGCAGTCACAATACTTATAATTATAGAAAAAAATTATAAAAATAACACTATTTAGAATACAGGCCCAAGTGTATTAAGCCTTAACAAGAGAGAAAGTGGAGACGGCTAAAGAATGATAAATGATCCGCCAACCAGCCCCTGTC